>NW_024082258.1:54855-128151 GCF_003009895.1 Hyaena hyaena | reverse complement strand
TTAGTCCTCTTCTGGTTGGAAACATTCCAGAACAGTAATGCTTGGCTAATTATTAACTCTGATCTGTGTTCTTCCAGAGCTGGCCTGCCATCCCAACAGCCATTATAAGCTCTGTGGCTCCTCGACGTCCCAGCTCTTGCACTGAGCCTACCCTGCCAGGAAGCTACCTGACACCATACCAGGAGGGCTGTTAGGGTGATATGGGCTTCATGCTCAAGCGGCACTCACTGCATGGCCCCCGTCCAACGTGGCCGTTCCATGGGGGGCGGTACCACCTGGCCAGGGGAGGACTTCTGGGCTGGGGAGCGTGTGAGCAGTTCTGCCGCTGCCCACCCACACCATGCGCCCCTCCCCCTCTTCCTCCTGCAGACCTGGGTGTGGGACCCTGAGAGGCATCTTCGGGTGCCACTCCCTCTCCACTGGCACCTGCCAGGCATGCGGGCACTCTCACACCGTCACCTTCCATGGGAGGACTGCTGAGCCAAGTCCTGTGGCTCCTCTGGCTCATTGTCCTTTTTCTTTCTTTTTTTTTTTTTAACTGTTTTATTTATTTCTAGGAGAGAGAGAGACAGTGTGAGCAGGGGAGGGTCAGAGAGAGAGGGAGTCACAGACTGAAACAGGCTCCAGGCTCTGAGCTGGCAGTCAGCACAGAGCCCGATGCGGGGCTCGAACCCATGAACCGCGAGATCATGATCTAAGCGAAAGTCGGACGCTTAACCGACTAAGCCACCCAGGCGCCCCTCATTGTCCTTTTTCAAGGTGAAACTTGAGAAGGAGAACAGCCCTTCTCAAAGATGTCTATCCAGGTGAAGGGATTTGTCCATAAGAAAAATAAGAGAAAGACTTGACCTGGCCAAGGTAAGCACTTACTGGCTCTAGAGACACTTGGACTGAGTAAAGCTAAAAGAAATGCGTGGCTCAAACTAAGGAAAAATCATGTGACATATCCCAGTGGAAGTGCAGTGATTCTGGGCCCACAGAATTTCCCTGTGGACTCGTTTGATTATTGTTAATTACAAGTAGCAGGAAACCTTGCTAAAATGAACTCAAACAAGTCAGATTTTTAGAGTCATGACTGAAAATTCCAGATGGAGATCAGGCATGATTTGATCAGGGCGCAGACTGTTTTCTCAGCATTTCTCCTGGTTTGTGGGTCCTCTGCAGTGCTAGCATTGTCCTCAGGTTAGTTTGTCTTGTGGTGACAAAATGACCGCAATTCCCAGGCCTCCAGCGTGCATTTCTCACTATCCAAAGCAAAACCCAAATCTCTTTTATCCCTCAATTAGGAAACAAAATTCTGTGCTTCACTTTGATTGGACCCCTCTGAACCAATCCCTGGGGCCCAAAGACTGTCTTAGCCTATCCAGTCCTACTTCAGGAGCTGTAGGTGGGAGAGAACACCCCCTCCCCCCTCCTCTTCCCCTTCCCCTCCCCCCCCCCAGCAGCCCTCACAGCTGCTCATTGCAGGGAGAAGGGCAAAATGGGAGCCTATCCCAGTGGGCTCACATCCCCAAACCAGTATTTCTTGTTGCAACCATCTCCAAAAAGATGTAATAACCCTGGAAGACCTGAAAATTTTATCTGGAACCCACAGGGGTGGTTGTGTTTTCCAAGCCTCAGGGCCGCTGCCTACAAGCCTTCCATTGTTGGCTGTTGGAAAACACACGGCCCCGCCCCTTCCACACCACCCCCTTCCAGGAAGGGAACCGGCTTTCAGAATTAGTCACGCTGCCCACATCCCACACAACAACCCCATTGAATCCAAAGGGCAGCCCTGCAGGGCGAGTGCTATTCTTATCCTAATTTACAGAGAGGGAAACTGAGGCCCAGAGAGAGAGACTTGCTTGCCTGTTGTCACATGAGAAAGGGGTGGAGCTGGGATGTGAACCATCCAGGCTTTCTGGCCCTAAGTTCCTTCCTTCCCCACCTGTGGGCCTACTGTGTGTCTCCAAAGTGTGATCTACTTAAGGAGAGTGGGGTACTTGATGCTTCTGTTGTTAGGCCTGGGATGTAGTAACCCTCAAGAATGGTTCTCATTCAGTCAGTCAGCAAATATTTCTCGGGCACCTACTATGTGCTAGACCCTGTTTTTCTGGAGACACAGAAGGAATGGAATAGCTAAGGTTCCTCCTTCCTGGTGCTGACACTCCAGAGGGGAAGGAGTCGATAAATATAACCAGTAAGTGTGTAATTATACACCATGTCAGGAGGTGATAGGTGCTAATGCTACGGGGGATAAAGAGGGAGAGAGAATAGGGTGGAGCGAGTGGCTTCCAGGTGGCAGATGTAGTTTTAACTCTGGTGGCCACGGAAAGCCTCGACTGGACGGTGGTGTTTGAGCAAAGCGCTGAAGAAAGGAGGTGACGGGGCACCCATGTGCACACTGCAGGAAGAGTGGATCTGCTGGAGGGGACCGGAAGTGCAAATGTCTGGAGGCTGGGAAGGTGCCCGGTGTGCGGGAGGAGCAGCGTGGAGCCCAGTGTGGCTGGGGGCCAGTGAGCAAGGGAGTGGGGGGCTGAGGGGGAGGAGATGTGAGGTCGGAGATGCCAGGGGACCAGGCAGAGGAGTGACTTACGTGTCGTGGGTCATGGTGAGGACTTGGCTTTTACCAGGAGGGAGGTGCAGCCCGGGGGGGGGGGGGGCTCTGAGCCCCGAGGGCAGGGCTCTGGGGTTTCCAGGCTCCCTCTGGTTGTGGGCAAGGAGCAGACTGAGGGCAGGAGAGAGAACAGAGGCTCCGGGGGAGGGGAGGATGGAGGCCAGGCCAGGGCAGGGGCAGTGGGGGAGAAGGGGTTGGTTCTGGAAATATTCTTTGTGGTCTAATTCTCTCTTCTAACCTGCTGTCTGCTTTGGGAATGTCACATTTATGCGGGTGCTGTTGTCTTTTTAACACCTCCTCCCTTCCCTGCCTCCCCTCCCACCCCGCCCCCAACACACACATACACACGGGTGTGGAGCCAGACAACCTGGTCCGGAATCCCAGCTCTGGCCCTTAATTAACTGTGGCTTGAGGCTGAGCGACAGCCCCTCTTTGCCACACCTGCCTCCCACGGGGGGAGTAATGCCTGCCTAGCGGGCAGCGGGTCCTGCAGCTGAGTCTGGATCGCTTTCGTTGAAACCAGAGGGAGACAGCAATAGTTGGTATATGACGCAGGGGCGTGCGGGGGTGCGGAGGTTGTAGACTCCTAGGTGCAGGGGGGAGGGGAGAGGAATGCTGAGATGTCAGGGGCCCCCGTGGCCAGCGGGCTGCTGGGTCAGTGCCTCCCCAGCCAGCCAAGCTCCTAGATCTGCAGACTCATCTCCCTGCCTCTGCGGCCAGGCGGGAGCCTGCCAGCCCCAGCGCCTGTCCTGGGGGGCCCCAGCGGGCGGGGCCGGGCAGCCAGGAGGGGGTAAGGCACCCACAGCCAGGGAAGAACAGAGCTGGGCACGCAGGGGTCAGGCAAGGGCAACCCATCCAAGGGAAGGAAAAGGAAGACATTGAAAGAGGGGAAATATAGCACACAAACTTTTATCTCCAAAGAAACAAATGTACATAGGGGCGCCCGGGTGGCTCAGTCAGTTAAGCGCCCGACTTAGGCTCAGGTCATGATCTCAGGGTTGGTGGGTTCAAGACAGCTCAGAGCCTGAGGCCTGTTTCAGATTCTGTGTCTCCTTCTCTCTCTGCCCCTCCCCCACTCACGCTCTGTCTCTCTGTCTCAAAAATAAATAAACATTAAAAAAATTTTTTGAAGGGGCGCCTGGGTGGCTCAGTCGGTTAAGCGTCCGACTTGGGCTCAGATCACGATCTCACAGTTCATGGGTTTGAGCCCCGCGTCAGGCTCTGAGCTGCCAGCTCGGAGTCTGGAGCCAGCTTCAGATTCTGTGTCTCCCTCTCTGTGCCCCTCCCTCACTCATGTTCTGTCTCTCTCTGTCTCTCAAAAATGAATAAATGTTTAAAAAAATTGTTTCTAATTTTTAAAAAAGAAACAAATGTGCATAATATTCACTACATACTATGTGCTACACGCATGAATACAAAGTCTCTAAGTCCGATCCTTTAGGGGCACCTGGGTGGCTCAGTCACTTAAGCATCTGACTTCAGTCGGCTCAGGTCATGATCTCATGGTTCCAGAGTTTGAGCCCTGCATCAGGCTCTGTGCTGACAGCTCGGAGCCTGGAGCCTGCTTCGGATTCTGTGTCTCCCTCTTTCTCTGTGCCCGTCCCCCACTCCTGCTCTCTTCCTCTCTCAAAAGCCGATTAAATAAACATAAAAAAAAAATAAATTCTATTCATTTAACTATTAGCTTCGCCAATTCTGAGTTTACTTCTTCCTCCATTCTTTTGCCATTATTTTTTTTTCAAAGCAATCTTTTTTTTTTAATTTTTAATGTTTTATTTATTTCTAGGAGAGAGAGAGAGAGACAGCATGAGCAGGGGAGGGTCAGAGAGAGAGGGAGTCACAGACTCTGAAACAGGCTCCAGGCTCTGAGCTGGCAGTCAGCACAGAGCCCGATGCGGGGCTCGAACCCACGAACCGCAAGATCATGACCTAAGCGAAAGTTGGACACTTAACCGACTAAGCCACCCAGGCGCCCCCATTATTTTTTTTATCTTACAGTTAATTGTTTCATGTTTAATTTTACAATTTTTATTCATTTTCCCCAACTATTATTTTCAATTTTTGTAACGACAGGAGTGTTACATAGAGCTTACGGCAAACCCAGATACCCTTCATGGAGATCCACCAATTCTTCATATTTTGCCTCGTCTGCTTTCAGTCCGCATGTCGGTACCCTAGTTAGTATTTGTTATCTGAGACCTCTTCTCCTGCCCTGCTCTGAGCAGGCTGGCCTTGTGAAACACTCATCAGTGCCTTCTCGGGAGGAAGTCACAAAACGCGACCACTCTTTTCTGGAATTTTGCCTTTTCCCCTCAGTTGTGCCTTTTTCCCTCACCGTGGGCAGATTCGGGATGACAGTTCTGGGGTCTTTCCCGCTGATCCACCCTGGGCTGCCTCTGCCCAGGTTCTGTGCTGTAATGGTGGCCCCAAGGCGAAAGCAGGTCTGAGATGGGAGGGGGGTCTCCCTTCCCACATACCCTCCCATGAAGCCTCAGACCAGGGGGATACGGGGCCTGGGTCACCTCAGAGAGATGGACCTGCCCCTCCAGCCACTGCTGCCAAGTGAGTATGTGGGCCCGGTTAGGCCGCATCCCGCACGAGAGGCTGGAATGCAGCTTACTGTGTTGGAAACATCCAGATGTTTCAATGTTGGCAACTATTCCTTTTTGCAACACTTTGTGAACCAAAGGCAACATGTACACTGGTTGGGTTTGGGCCCTCCTGAGCATCACAAGCAAATGGCAAAACCCAAATTAATAACACTACATAACACCTTACAGCTTTGACTTAATTCGGCATTTCTGAAAACCTTGTGATGCTCAGAAGCTGTCTGTAGGTTTGGTTTTCCTTGTGCTGCAACAATTCCGAGGATACCGAGGAATCACAGCCAATCACAGCCAAAGCAGATGCTTTCGTGCCAAATGATGTCAGAAGCAAAATGAAGGGGAAATATTTCTAATGACTTTTTTATCTATGTGATAATAACAGATGTTTACATATAAAAGATGATATGATTATATATATATAAAAATAGAGAAGAGGGACTTTAGAAACGACTGAAGTCATGTTGGCCTAAAGACACCCCAAAAGATATCCAACCCCCAAAGGATGTAAGGAGCCACACCCACTACTCTCTGCAGACCCTACCCCCAAGTATCAGTGTGCTCACCTTCACGCATCCACATGGGGGTCTCAAGTCAGAAGCCCCAGCCCCAGGCCGACACACACATGGATGTGGAACGTTCTGGTCCAGCCCTAGGGGAAGTTATGGTCGGCCTGGGTTGGGTTAAAGCCCCATAGATGACTGTATATCTGAATGCAAGGCCTCCATGATGAAAGACTCAGGAAATGAAGCTGCCAGAAGCTTCTCCCCCAGCATGAAAGCAGTCCTTAAGTGTGTTTTGTTGGACTTGCCTAATTTTTTAAACCTTTAAAATTTGTTTAAAAATCTGAGCCAACTTTTTTTTTTTAAAGTAATCTCTCCACCCAGCGTTGGGCTCGAACTCACCAACTGAGCTGTGAGATCGAGACCTGAGCCAAAGTCAGTTGCTCAACCGACTGAGCCACCCAGGCGCCCCTATCCTTTAATACTCTTAATGGCACTTTTTTCGAGGCAGGATATTTTTTCGAATATAAAATTCAAAAGGTACAAGAGGGAGTCTATCTCCACCCCATCCCCCAGCCTCCCCCCACTCCTCCCCAGCCCTGGGTGCCAGCCTCCAAAGATACCTTATGCATGAACAAGTGTATGCATATACGTCCTTTCCCCTTCACAAATGGTAGCGTACTTCTATACATCTTTGTTTCTTCCCTTAGCGAGACGTCTGGGAGACACTTCCGTCTCTGCCCACGTGGCTGCCTTTTAAACAGGACAGTAGTTCTCCCGTTTGCCTGGTTGCCAGGGTGCCTTATGGTCTCCTGCCTGTCCTGCTTCTCTCGTTCACAATTCTTGCCTGGCCCCTTCGGCATCTGAGTCTACAGACTCCAGCACAGGTGGAGGACAGCTTAGCCACCACGGAGCCATCGCCCCTTCTCGCTCTCCGATGCCTGCAGTTCTTGGACTTCCCAGCAGAGGGAGACACCACTCAACTCCCAAGACCATCAAAGGGGTCTTCAGGGACATTGTAATTTGAAATGTCTGAGCAAGAGATGCTATCTTCCCCCCAGACAAAGACCCCCCCCCTTAGCTGGACAGGGACCCTCCCCCCAGACCTCCCTTAGCACTGTTTCTGTCTCCCCCGAACTTCCCACTTGAACTGAGCTCCACCCTGAGTGCCTCCTCCACTCCCTGAAGGGATTGGCCCCTTCTTAATGGGAGTCAGGGAGGCCATGTCCTAGTCTAGGGCCTGGGGTTGAAAAATGGCCTCAGGGAGCCACATAAAGAAAGCATGTGTCTGGGCGTGCCTTCCTTGCCTCTCCATCCCTCCCTGTTCGGAAGTGGGGGGCCCTTTCTCCCTGGCCCTTGCAGACAACCCCCAGCAGAGCCTTGACCTCGGAAACCCCCTTTCCCCGTACTGTGCTCCGCACTCTCCCTGGCCTGGCTCCTGCAGCCCTCCTCTCCACCCCCAGAGATGATGATGGGGGTCGCCCGGAGTCCAGCTGGTGGCCAGTGCAGAGCCACCCTTTCCTGGCCCTGCCCCTCCCCGTGACCCCAATCCTCCGCCAGCCACTCAAAGGCGCCTTGTTCTCCATCCAGTCCCCAGACAAAAGTCCCTCTGTCTAAAAAGGCAGAATTGGGGGGAGGGGGCACCCCAACGAGGACCATGTGGGGGCCCACACAGACCCCAGCCAGAAGGAATGCCATGAGGAGGAGGGGCAGGAGGAGAGGAGAGGGAGGAGGGAGAGGAAGGGAGCCTTGCACAGTGCAGTGGCCTTATCCGGAGTGGGAGGCAGCCTCCGCCCCAACACCCGCTGCATAGACCCAGGCATCTGGCTCTCTGCACCCTTGGGAAGGGCCTGAGCTAGGAAGGTCTGCCTGGTGCTCGGACACCAGTTCCCAGTCTCTCCAGGGCATGACGGACATGAGGGGGAAGAGGCCACGGTCTAAAGCCCAATAGCCCCCGCCCCCACCTCCACCTCTGACCTCCATGCACCCCCACCCCCCATGACCTTGGTCATATCAGCATCTTCTGCTGACCCTCAAACTGTCAAAAGCAATGGGGACTTTAGATATCTCTCAGTTGCCACCAAGCACAGCACACAATCTTAAGTAAAAGAAATTAGATTAGGACCCCGGAGCATGACCTTCACTCACCGGTCTGCCAGACGGAAGCTCTTCTGCTAAAGATCCCGACCTTCTTCCTGCCAGGAGCTTTGCACAGGGTCAGGAGATTGAAGAAAGCCCCCTGCCTTGAGGTGAAGGGCAGAATTCCAGCCCATCCTACTCTCCCTTTGCCGCACCTGAGGCTGCTTTGACCCTGGGGACCGCAGGGAGCTCCCTGGCATTGGTGGTAGGGGAGAAGGGTGTGGAAGCTGTCTCTTTAAGAGCAGGAATGGGGTGAGAGAGCCCCTGAGCTTTAGGGAGTCCAACTTGTTCTCTACCTGCCCAGGTTTGCTTAGGGCGTGGCGGCTGCGGATAAAGGCAGGTCTCAGGCTCAGCAGCCACGTTCTCTCCCTTCTCTCCTGGAACTTTCCAAGCAGCCAGGGGAGCCACACAGGTGAGTGGCTGGGGTCCCCTCCTTCCAACAGCCTCTTGGCTCTGCTGCTCCCTCCACTTCTCTCTGTTAAAGCCACTAGAACCTCCTCCCTTTAAGGATCTTTTCTGGGGGGCAAGGGGCAGTAGATTAGAGAAAGCTCCTTCCGTTAACGTGATTCCCCTGCCCCCCATCATTCTCCCTTCAGGGGGCTGGGTGAGCCAGCTGGGATGAGAGTAAGGCCCACACATGGGATCAGGGTGACTGGGAAATCGGGGGTGTCTGAGTGGACCAGAAGCATCTGGATGGCGGGTATCTGGGTGGATAAGGCTGCAGAGGTGTGCCTGGGCGGGCTGGAGTATCCAGGTGGGTCAGGGCTGGGTTGAGGGTCATAGTGGATGGGTGGGTGCCTGGGGGGACTTGAGGTGTCTAGGGATTGGGGATGTGTGGGTCCTGAAGACCTCTTGGAAAAGGGGATGGTGGCTTCCTGGGAAAGCTATAAAATGGGGAGTCAGGTAGGGAATTTCAGGGAGATGAGGGAGTCCTCCTGCACAGGCTTGAAGGGCTTGGCCACCATCACAGGGGAGCAGAGGGGACAGCCGCGGGCGGGCGGTTGGGAGAGACGGCTATGGAAGCAGTGTTGGGGCCTGCAGGGCAGGAAAGGAGAGGGAGGGGGAGGGCCTCCATCTGCAGGCTGTCCTCCTCTCTGAGCCTTCACACCGACATCACATTCATCAGGAGCGGTTCCCGAGCCTCTTCCAGAGCCTAAGCTGGAAGGCGAGGCCAGATGCCCAGACGCCAGCTCCCAGCGGCCTGCACTGTGGGACGCCCAGGCTGGAAATGTCGCCCAGGGGCTGGGGCGCCGCTAAAAGCACTCATCCACGCCCTGTGCCAGGGATGCTGGGAGGGGCCCGAGATGGGGAGGAACGGAACCCTGAGAGCCGGGGGGACGTGGTGAATTCCATGGACAGAAGCTTCCGAGCTGGGACCCTGGGTCCCGGGGGACAGCATGCGGCATTGAGCTGAGTTAGCAGGGGTTACAGGGTTGTGACGACAACGTGGGGTAACCACAGAGCTGGCTCCATCAAGCTGTGAAGATTGCGTAAGTGAATAAATGGATAGAGCTGAAACAGTGCCTGGCATGGGGGAAACGCTCACTTAAGCGCGAGCTCTCTGTTTCTTAAGTTTATTTATTTGGTGGGGGGAAGGAGAGAGGGAGAGAAAATCCTAAGCAGGTTCCGTGCTGTCAGCCCAGAGCTGGATGTGGGGCTCGAACTCACAGACTATGAGATCATGACCTAGGATGAAATCAAGAGCCACCCAGGGGCCCCCAGCACTAGCTCCTATTCCTAGTATTAGTATCATCTCGGGGTGACTTGGTGAGGAACCACCCGCACGCTCACTCCAGCTCCTATCCCCACATTTGTGGGGTCCTAAGCACCGTAGCAATGCTTCGCAAAGCTGCAGACCCCCTTCCTGTAAGAAATGGACATTCAAACTAAAATTTTGAGTCCACCCTAAAGGATTAACAGCCGAGAGGATTCCCAGCACCTGAGTGTACAGGAACCGAAGAAGTCTGTGCAAGAAACAGGAAGGAATACGGGGTGGGGGTTGTATGGCGGGTTATGGAGAGAGACGGGGTCACTCTCTTCAGCTGTGCACAGGAGTCGCGGGGACACAGCAGGGAGCGGCAGAAGGCTTTTCACCAGGCTTAGCGAGGGCATGTGTTTGCCATCGGTGAAATGAAGGATAGGACAGATCACGTCTGGGGTTGGTGGGGTGGGGGTGGGGCGGTGAAATGGGTGAGGACGCAGCAAGGTCACTGGGCAGTGCCCAGCACGGGGTGGGTCAGAGGACGTGCTAGCTCTTGCTATCAACGTTTTGGCAGTGTGTGCTTGTGGCAGTGGGGCAGGGCTGGGGGAGGGGGAGACTGGGCCACACATGGGGGCTTCTCTTGGATGCTCCGGACCTGGGATGTGGGGGGGGAGGGGAGCTGATGCCAGACCAGGAAGTGGATGGAGGGCTTCTTCTTGCTGGGCAGGCCTACCTGGGGAAAGAGGAAGCTGTGGCTGCCAGGAGGAGCTTGCCAGAGCCTGGGGCACGCGCGGGGGTAGAATTGGGGGGGGCTGCAGCCAGATGACTCCTCTCTGCTCCGCCCTCATGGCCACCCCAGCTCCCGGTTCTCCCTCCCCCATGGCTTCCCCCAAGGAGCCAGCGCGGTCCCGGCCCTGGCCCAGCCCGAGGTCTGCAGAGGCAGGGCAGGCAGGCTCGGAGCTGCCTATGGGAGACACACCCGGGAACCCGGGCTTCTTGCCACCTGGCTCCCAACATCCCGTTTCCCAAAACACCCCAAGGCCCTGAGAGTCCAGAGTGACGAGCAGCCTCCTCAGAGCCAGGCTGCTTTAAATCCCACTCCCTGCCAGGGTGACCCTACGCACCCATTTTAGCTCTCAGGCCCCATCTTACAGATGGGGATAACAGCAGGCAGCACCTTCCTCGTTTGGTCGCCGGTGCAACACACTTAAAGCCCCAAGTTGGTGGCCAGGGAGTTATCACTGTGGTCCCTCACCGGGTCTGCATTGTCAGCCAGCCCTCCCTGCACTTACCTCCCAGCCAGTGAGTGGGTTTTAATGCCAGCCTTTCTGCCCTGGGGCGAGCTGCGAACCCTGGGTGGGGGCAGAGTAGGAGAGGACTGGGAGCCTGAGGCATCTGTCTGGCATCCGGCCTTCCCGCTAAAGCTGGACCCTCCCCACCCGCCCCCACCCCTCCAGGCCAGCTCGCTGCAGCCACCTTGCAAGAGATGACCTTGAGCCTGCTCATTCTCCTGGCAGGTGCGTACCATCCCCAGGACTGCGTTTTCCCCAAGCCCCTCTGCGGACTGGTGGCCTAGCTCCATGTCTCTCTTGTGCCTCCCGCCTCCCCTGACTACCAGGACAGCATTTCCTTGACGATAAGAAGTGCCACAAGAGTGATTTCCAGGGACACACAAAGCCGCTCTTATAGCAGTGGCTCACACAGCTAGAAAGTCACCCTCTTGAGGGCCAAGAAGGCTCAGCCCTGTGTACTGGTCTAACACCTCCCTAACACTAGTTCAAGAGATACTTGGGCACTCAGTGTATGCAGCGGTTATGGAAATCCTTTGTGCCTCAGTATCCCCAGCTGTAAAAATGAAGACAATAATAGTATGCACTTAATAGCCATTACACAAGTTAGTACTTGAAAAGCGGTTAGAACAGGGCCCAGTACAGAGTAAGCACATTGTGTTTGTACTTTAAATATCATTAAAAAATACTAATCTCCTTTTCACAAAGAAAGAACAGAGCTCAGGCCCAGAGCTTGGGTGGCCCACTGCTTCTAGCCAGAATGTAATCCTAGTCCTCAGCTTTTATGGTACTTTTTTTTATCCCTTACATTGGGCAAGATTAGCATTCCATCCAGGGCAATGATATAAAGCTGCATGTTTTAGTAAAGTGCATTAAAGTTATGAGTGAGTTGCTTTAAAAGGAAGTGGTGAGCAAACACCAGAACAGGTGGGGTGTGGATGAGGCTCTGAGGACGACTGGAGACTGATGCCAGCTGTCGTCTTGATAAGTTGATAAGAATGTTGCTCCGTGGGGCGCTGGGAGGCTCAGTCGGCTAAGCGGTCAACTTCAGCTCAGGTTATGATCTCGCAGTTCATGAATTCGAACCCTGCGCGGGCTCGCTGCTCTCAGCACAGAGCAGGCTTCTGATCCTATCTCTCTCTCTCTGCCCCTTCCCTGTTATGTCTCTCTCTCTCTCTCTCTCTCAAAATTAAACATTAAAGGGGCGCCTGGGTGGCTTAGTCGGTTAAGCGTCCGACTTTCGCTTAGGTTATGATCTCACGGTTCGTGGGTTCGCGCCCCACGTCGGGCTCTGTGCTGACTGCCAGCTCAGAGCCTGGAGCCTGTTTCAGTCTGTGACTCCCTCTCTCTCTGACCCTCCCCTGCTCACGCTCTCTCTCTCTCTCTAGAAATAAATAAAAAAAACCTTTAAAAAAAATTAAACATTAAAAAAAAAGAATGTTATTCCATTTCTGCAGGAGGCGTGGATTAGCCAGGTGTCTGGAAACACCAGGCCACAGACTGGCCCAAAGCCACCCAGATTAAAACCTAGTTCAGGAGGCAAATGGCAGGGCTCACAGGCGTGGGGCTCAGGGGGAAGCCCATACCTCCGGGGTGAAACGTGCCGAGGTGGTCAGTTTGGGGCCAGACGCCTGTGCCCTCAGGAGGAGGGGGACTGTCCCCTGAGGCTCCGTGGCTCTGCCTGTCAGCTTTACTGAGGCTGGCGCCGTCATCCCCTCCCCCTCCTGCCTCTCTCAGCAGGCCTGCCTGCCCTGGATGCCAACGACCCAGAAGGTGAGTCAGACTGGACCCCTCCACCAGCTCACCCCCAAGTTCTCCCCCGCCCCTTGGCTATTGTCCTGGATTCACGTTCTTTTCTCTTTCCTTGCAGATAAAAACAGCCCTTTCTACTATGGTGAGAGCGTGCACCTCTCTGTTCGCGGCCTCCCTACCCCGACCTACTACTTTGTGCCAAGGGTCGCACACAGGTTGGGTGAGGGTCTGATGTGGGCGAAACAGGGGTGAGGATAGGAAGGGGCGATGATTGGGGCACTGAACAGTCAACACCTTAGAATAAAGGAACACAGGAACGAACGAGGCCAGTCTGGTCCCTGGAGGGTTCCCTTCCTGCAGGATAGACATGGAGGAAGCCAGGTCAGTTCACAGGAGGCCGTTATGGTTCAAATCAACTGCAGGGGGAAGGGCTGTCCTGCAAAAACTGCCTGAAGGAGGTGAGCTATGCGGTGGCCTCCGTGCATTTTCGAAGACACACTCCAGACACACACTCCAGACCTCCAGACCTTTGTTCCTTCTGATCCCTTTGCCACGGCCCCTGCCTCACCTCCCCGGGTCTCTGCTCAGAGAAGTCTCCCCTGATCACTCTTGCTCTCCGACTTTTTGTCCCCTGGCCCTGCTTATTTGTCTTCAGAAAGCTTATCTCCACGTGACCTTCCACTGAATCTCTTATCGGTTGTGTGTAAAGGAGAATGTGAACACAGGAGGGCTGGGGGCCGGCTGTTCACTCTGTATCCCCGGCTCCCTGCCCGGCATAGGTGCCCAATACCTACTGGTTGGATAGATGGAGGTTTGGATGGGGGGAGGGGTGGCCACAGCAGGCACTGACGGCGCCCTCCGGGTCTCTCCTAGACTGGTACAGACTCCGGGTCGGCGGGCTCATCTGCTCAGGAGTTCTGTGCGCCATTGGCATCATCGTCCTCATGAGTGAGTGGGGACGCTGGTGGCTGAGCTGGCAGGGCAAGGCTGCGGGTCCGGGTCCTCTCTCCCAACCAGCCCCTCTCCCCCAACAGGTGGGAAATGCAAATGCAAGTTCAGCCAGAAGCCCAGGTAAGATGGGTTTCCTGTGTGCCTGGCTCATACCGAACAGACACCTTTCACTGGTGTAAAGGGCTAAATCTCACAGAAAGAGGCCTCCTGGTTCTGCCCTGGAGAATTCTCGCCACTAAGAATTTTCCAGGTTTATTCGTCAGAGCCGATCACCTTCAGAGGGCCCCAAATCCTGAAAAGCTTGGGTCCCTGGAATGGTACAACCAGCAATGGAAAAATAGCCAGGAAGCTATGTCAGGGCAAGCCGAGAATCCTCTGGCCTTGTGAGAACAAGGGGGTGGATACTGATCTCATCACTCTTCTTTGCCTAGTCATCATCCAGGGGACGCCCCACCTCTCATCGCTCCAGGTAACACAGGACCAGAATGGGGGGAGGGGAACAGGATGTGAGGGGTGGGTGCTTGTGTGCGTGTGTGCACGTGCCTTGGGGAGAGAACTCCATTTGCATTCACAAGCTGACCCATCATCTCTCCCAGGCTCTGCCCATAACTGTTGAGGATGGACCAACTCTAAGGACACAGACATCCCTTCTCTTCCCTCAAGTCTTGGCTCTGCACGGGAGCCTGGGCTCCAGGATGGAATTCTCCCTCCCCTACTCAGATTGCCTTGCCAGAGTCTCATCTCAGTTTTCACTGGGCGGGGGTGGGGGGTGGGGGTGGTGTCTTTTTGTTCAATTTTTAATCTAAAAATTGATCTCGCCTCCTGCCTGAGCAGCCTCAAGACTCCCTGCGCTGGGGTGGGTTTTCACCGGCAGGTGGTACAGAAGCCGGCAGCTCATCTCTCTGTTGGGAAAAGCCCAAGGCCTAGTGACTGGCATGAGGTCCCCCCTCTGCCTCCCAAGGCTAGGGGAGCCATGAGCGCAATTTAAAATTTTCTAGTAGCCAAATGGCGGAGACTCCAGGGAGTGAGAGAGCTCTAACCAGATGGAATGCTGGGACGTTCAAGTGGACACTGAGACCATCCCAGGAAAACAGGGATCTTCCTATCATGACATGAGTCAGATTATGATTATAATAGTAAGACCCCATGACCCCCCTCATTTACCTGAAATCCCACTAAATTATAGAAGACCCTTTCTAGTACCCACTTGTCCCTGTGAGATCTCTAAATAATTCCCCACGAGACTAATAATATACAGTGGCCACATGGTGTGAGAACCTCCGAGGAGCTTCATACTCCCTTGAGACTCCCCAATATCCGATAAGATCTCCAAAATGTCCCCAAAGGCACCCCCATATAATGCCTAAAACCCTTTAAAACACCCCAAACTATCTCCTACGATGTCCTGAGACATGACCCCAAGAAAGGCCCCACAATAAACCGGTGACTTGTCCCGTTATTTCCCTCAAACATTTCATGAGCCCCCCGCCCCCAACCAGGAGCCCACACTCAAAGGGCTCTCGAAAACGCATCAGGGGCAGCCAAAATGCACCCCTGGGACCTCTCCCCTCCAAAATACTGTTTCCGGACACAACTCCTCCTCGCTCTGCCCCCATGTCACTCAGGAGACCCCTTCTCCCAAAGAGCCCACAATGAGTGGGGCGGGTGCACAGCGCGTTTATTGAGCTCATACACTTTCCGTCCTCTCCAGAGACAGGGGAGCCCGGGAACCCCCAACAGCTCCTACTTTCCCACCTATTTCCCACGCACTCGCCAGAGGGCCAACATGCTGGGCTTCCGCCTTGGCAGTAGGCATGCACACAAGCAGCAGAGGAAGTTAGCAAGCCAGGCCGGGGAAACCGGCCCAGCGACTGATGACGTCACGGAGGCGGGCACTAAAAGCGATTGGCCAGATTGAGTTTAGAGGGAGAGGAAAGCTGTCTCCTCCCTGTACTTTCCCTGGGAGCAGGAGGGGTGGGAGTGGGCTTGAGGGGGCCGCTTCCAGACCTCATGGAGTTCTGCACAGTACCCCCACCATGACCTCGGTGTCCCGGCCCCTTGCAGTGCCCCAGCCCGAGCCCCCAAGTCATCCTTAGTCAGAGCGTGTGCCGCCAGCCAAGATGTTGCTTAAGACGGGGGGTTCAAGGCGCTTATCTTGAACTCGGCCTGTGGTCAGTACCTCACAGATAACGTCACCCTGGGTAGGGCCAGGAGAGGCCATTCAAGTGGGTGTCCGGGGGCCTGGGACTCCCTGTGCCCCCTCTGCTCCAAGCCATGTGCAAGGTCCCAAGGTCTCCTCGCGTTTCAGGCGCTGAGGTCTAACTCGTGATGCTGGTAGATCTGCGTGGGGCCCTTGAAGCAAGCTGCGAAGAGGAAGCGTCTGCCCGCCATGGTGACGTGGGCGAAGGCGCGAGGGGCCACCAGGGCTGGGGGCCCCAGCTCCTGCAGCGGCTCCAGGAGCCCTTTGTCAGGCTCAAGACGGAAGACCCGACTGAAGGCGAAGTCGCTGCCCAAGATAGCCAGCTGGTCCCTGGCGATGAGCAGTGGCTGAAAGACGTGGGCACCCCGCGAGGGCAGTTGCTGCAGCAGGCGGAACATGGAGCCGTCCCAGCGCATGACCTGTGAAGTGTGGCCCCAAGTTAGGGCCTGGGGTCCAGGAGGGCCCGGCCTGCAGGCAGCGCTCTGTGCTGCAAGAGCGCTTGGGACAGCTTGGAGACAAGCCTGTAGGTCTCCAAACTCCTGCAGCTTTCTTACCCTCATACATGTCACCACCCAGCTGCTCAGGCCACAGACTTGGAGTCATTCTTGGCCCCTGTCTCTCCCTCACACCCCACCTAGAGTCGGTCAGCTTCACCTGCGATGCTGTGTTTCTCCCGTCTCCTCTGGCCGCGCTCCGGCCCAGCCACAGTCCCCTCCCTCCTGGACCATGACAGCAGTCCCTGGTCTCCCCACCCCCATCCCTGCACCCACATCTGCTCCCCACGTATGTCCCGTGAACACCTGAGTCAGATCAGTGCCTTCCAGGCTCAGAGTGCTCCGCCTGGCCATACCTCACCCCCAGAATGAGAAGGCTAGAGGGGGTGCGCCGTCAGCCCTGGGGATTCAGAGTGTGGTGGCTGTGGTCAAGTGGAAGTCTTAGAGTGTGTCCGAGGTACAGAGCCAGAGTTTGGGGGTAGAATCAGAATCGTGGGGCCAGTGTCAGTGTTGGGGGATAGGAAGTGGTTTATGGTCAGCCAGCCTGAGGAGTCACCGACTTGGGGTCAGCATCAGGGTGGCCAGAGTTCAAAGATCAGCACGCTAGGTGGGGTCGGAGTTCAAAGGTCAGCCTGGGAGGTCATTCAGAGTTAAGGGATCAGCGTGCAAGGTGGGGTCAGCGCCGAAAACCCAGCCCTGAGGGGGCCGCAGGTCAGGTCCGGCTTGTGTCGGGGCCCAGCCTCACCATGGAGTCCCCGATGTAGCGGGTGAGGCACAGGAACACATCCCCACCAGCTTGGAAGTGGCGTGTGGCATAGACGTCCTCGGCCTCGGGGATGTCCGTGCGCCGCTCGAAGCGGCCTCCGAGCCAGTGGAAGAGCACGGGCCGCTGTGAGGCGGAGGCCAGCAGCAGATGGGGCCGGCCATCGAGCTCCAGGGCCTCGGCATCCGTGTCCCGGTGCCAGGCGTGCAGGCTCTGGCGAGGGTAGAAGCCGGGCCCGTCCCGGCACAGCAGTGTGGTGCTGCCCGCCTTGGAGGCGTCGGCCACCACGAAGCAGGGCTGCCCGTCCAGCCACAGGAGCTCGGCGTCATTGGGCCGCAGCAGCCGTCGCGGGGCCAGGGCCTGCGTGGGGGCCAGGCGCAGGCCGGGGCTGGGCCGGGCCCACAGCTGCGAGCCCCCCCACAGGCGGGCGGCCAGCACGAAGAGGCGGGGGCCCAGCACCAGTGGCTTGCAGGACACCACCGAGGGCGCTGTGGGGGGGCGGGGGGGGTTGAGGGGAGGTAGTCAGGGAGCAGCAGGCCAGGTCAGGCCAGCCAGGCGGGTCGGGGCCGCCTGGGCGGGGAGGGGGGGGGGGCTACGGGGCCGGGCAGGAGGCTGGGAGGGGGGCTCACCGGACAGCTCTTCTTCGGGTCGGAAACGCTGCAGGCTGTAGTCCCAGGTGAGGATCAGACAGCGGCCTGCAAAGGGCTGTGCCAGGACCATGTGGGGCTCCCCCTGGTAGGTGAAAGACTCGACGCCCAGCGCTGACTCCCCAACCGTCTGAAACCAGGACAGCTCTGGGGGGTGGCAAGAGAGAGTCAGGCAGGCGCGGGGGACCCCAACGGCCCTCTTCGCTGAGCCTCGGTTTGCACATCTCTGAAATGAGGACCGTCACAGGGGGCACCTCATAGGGACATCGAGTGGAATCTTTTTATCTGTGGACGAATTAAGTCACGCAACAAGGTGAGACCTTATTTTCTAAGCTGCATGGCGTCATCAAATAACTGCTTAGAAACAGCATGTTTATGAATTCATTTAACTCCACGAGATCCCTATGAGGGACATTTCATTATACATTTCATTATTTCACTATATTTCACAGATGAGGAAACTCAGGCTGAGAGGCAGGCACAGGATTGGCAGCACAATCCATCCTCACCGTCTTCCCCGAAATAGGGCTAGAGCACAAAGCTGCCCAGGCAGGGGCCGCATCACCCCAGCCCTCCCCAACACCCCCCCTCCTGAGCTGAGGCGTGGCCATGTCCAAGCCAGGTTTCGGAGGGAAAGAGCCATGGGGGTGACGCTCATCTCACTTGTGCGGCAGCAGTTCATCCCCGGACTCAGTCTCTTTCCCCTTCTCCCCGTGACCCGGCACGTGGATGTGCCATGACTCGATTTCAATCATGGAAGCCAGGACGACACCCAGGGGCTGTCCCCACCCACCTGGCCTGCTCACCTCAGTCCCTCCTCTCTTTTCTTGTTCATGGTAAGCAACTTAGCTTTTATGGTCATGATGCACCAAGGTCGCCCAGCGCAGTGGTGGACTTGCCGGGTGGTAGACTCCTGGTTTTAATACTTCACTCTCTGTGCCAGGTCCTGTCTCCAGGTACCAGGGTTGAAGCAATGAGCCAAACCACCAAGGATGCCCACCCCAAGGGGGATCTCTTAAAAATGTCCATCCTATCCTCACCCCCTGTTCAGAGCCCTCCACGGCTTCCCACAGCCGTCCGCGTAAAGTCCACTCTGCTCTCTGTGGCTTTCAGAGCCGTACCCAGTGAGGCTTCTGCAGCCTTCAATGTCACCTGTGTCCTTTCCTGCACTCGCTCCCCAGGACACTGCCTGCCGGTGACCCTCAAGCAGGACAAACGCTCTGCTGCCTCAGGGCCATTGCACATGCTGTCCTCTCTCTCTAGAGTGCTCTTCTGGATCTAAAGCCACCTCTTCAGAGAAGCCTTCTCCAATCAGTGCCCCATGGAGGGGAGGACGGCCCCCCCCCACTGAATCTCCCTCACCACTCCCTGTGTTTATCACAATGTGTAGCATACATTTGTTTCTGCAATGCTTTATTTAATGCCCGCGTCCTCACCTGCCAGGGTTCTGAAGGTGAGGCCCTATCTTGGCTACCACACTGCCCATCGCCTCTCCCAGGGCTGGACACAGAGTGCCTAGTGAATCTTTGAGGGGTAGCTTAAGTTAAATTCTCCAGTTCGGTGGGTCCCACAGACCAAAAACATGTCTCACACTTAGATGATGGTAATAATCGATTATTATATCTATAGCCTTCGGATCTGAACTCAAACGCACGCTGCTCCAGGAAGCCCTCCCTGGCCGTCGCTCTGGCTCTGGGCACCTGCAGCTCTGTTGGCTTCCCCCATGCCAGCCCTGACCCCTCTCTCACTCTCCACCTTCCTCTGCGCTGTGGGCGCTGGGAGGGCTGGAGCCAGGGCCATCCTCATAGCTGCCGAGTCTCCTGCAGTGCCCGGGACCCGTAAGGGTACCAAAATATATTTATGGAAAAGCAGAATGATCATAGCAGGTATTTTTAAAAGGTCATTTTTATATTAGTAACACCGAGCAGAGCGAACATTCAGGAGGGGCTCCCATCCGAGGTTCTGCCCCAGGTGCATCACTGAATGCTCACTGCAATCCTAGGTCACTGTTTATTACCTCCATTTTACAGATGAGGAAACTGAGGCTCAGGGAGGTGATGCTGCTTGCTCAGGGTCTCACAAGCTGGGAAATGGCAGAGCAGGGAGTGAGGTGAGCCCGTCAGCCCTGGCAGCCACCCCCCCGGCCCCCCGCCTTCTTCTGGACCCCTGCTGCCCCTCCCGCCTTGCCCGGAAAGCCCCCACCTATGGCTCTGCACTTGAACGTCTTGGGGTCGAGGTGGCGGAGCTGCACGTGGGCCAGAGCAGTGGGGCCGGCGCAGGCCCCGGTGCCCACGCTGGCGTTCACGGTGGGCATCCACTGCAGCAGCCAGAGGACGCGGCAGTCACACTGGATCGGGTTCCCGCGGAGGTCCCTGGGGCAAGAGGCCGGGGAGGGGCTGCGACCTGGCTTCCAGCCCCTCCAGGCCACACTCCCTGCCCCCTCCCCCGGCAAGCGTTCAGGGTGGGGCCCCAGAGGTGGCTCAGGAAATACGTAAGGACCCTTGCGGCTGTACTCAGTTATGTCAGCCGAAAGTGGGCACACAGCAAGCAGCCCCCTTCCCTCTCAGACATTCCCCACTCCCCCCCCCCGCCCCGCCCAGCCCCCTCGAGCCTCACACATGAGTTAGGGTCTCCAGGCCTCGGAACAGGAATCTGGGGAGGGTCTCGAGATTATTATTGGCCAGGCTCCTGGTGGAAGGAGAGGAGGAGGAACCGTCACCTGCGACCTGGATGCCCCGTGTTCCCGGGTGACGGGGTCTGGGGGCCGTCAGGGCGGGCTGGGGAGGCAGAGGGGCGAGGCCTCGGGGGCACGCACAGGTGTGTGAGTGAGCGAAGTCCTCTGAGAGCGTTCTTAGAGATGGAGCCAATCTCATTGTCCTCGATGAAGCTGTGGAGGGAAGGTGTGCTGAGCGGGAGGCCCTCGGTTCCCTGATGTGGCCCCGTAGCGCTTGGGGGACTCACCCCACGGAAGCCACAGGCCACTGGAATGTGCTGAGCCTCCCCAGAAACCTCTCCTCCCTAAGGTCCCAGCCTACAGTCCGAGGAGCCAGGAACATAACCCTGCGCTCTCTGCCAGCCTGACAGTGAACACTGCCACCATGTCACCACCACGGCCACCAGGGCACCAGCACCATCATCCATTATGACTGACACCCGTGCTCTTCGCCATCACCAGCCTCAGTGCCAGTAAGTGCCAAGACCATCACCAGCATACTGTGCCGCCACCATCACCACCCACGGCCACCAACCCCATCACTAATACGGATAAGCATCACCGACAACACAGCCTTCACACGACAACACCAAAATGACGGCCCCCGTCATCACCAGCCCTGGAACCACTTCCAAAAGCACAAGTGCCTGCACTGCCGACACCAACATCCCCGTTATGCGCAGCACCCCCTTCTCTACCCACCACCGAGCACCACTACCGCCCCCCCCCCCAAGCCCAGTACCGGCAAGGCCGCCCTCACACCGACACCAACGTCCTGCCCATGGCCGCCGCCCAGTGCTGTAACTACCAACACCCACAACACGACACCACTGACATCAGCCCCTCAAACTTCACCATCGGCATCACCACCAGCACGATCACCGTTGGGTCCGCCACTTTTGCCAGCGCCATCCCCACCCCGTCATCCTCATGATCGATCCCCATGAGCGGCGGCAACAGGGCCGCCTTCCACACCGTCATCGCCAACACCAGCGCAGGGCCAGCGCTGTCATACTGTCATCACGGCCACCACCGCCGCCGTCACCACATCACCACCATCACCGCGCGGAGTGGTTCCTGTCGGTTTAAAACATTTCCTTGCCTCTGGCCTCTTTGTCCTGCCCCTGGGCTCCCACAAGTCAGGTGGGGCCAGAAACGGTCTTGGGTTCTCCAGGCCCTTTGTGGACCTTGAAGCACAGAGAGGGGAGGTGAGCAGGCTGAAATGACACAGCCGAGCAGGCTTCCTGCCAAGACACCAGGCCTCTTGCTCCTCCAGGAAGGACCCTTGTCCAGACCCTCCCTCCTGTGCCAATAAGCCTCTAAACTGCCCTCCACACTCAGACGCACGTCCGCCAAGCCCCCCTCCCTGCCCCCATCGCCCGGCCTCACTCACAGATACTGCAGGTGGGACAGGCCCGCAAATGCATCGTCCTCAATCACAGAGAAGGAGTTGGCTGAGAAGAGGCTGGCAAGGGAGCGAGAAAGAAATTTTTCCAGAGTTGCTGCTCCTCCCTGACATTTTAATGTCGGCCCCCACCCTCAACCCAGGTGGGCACTGTCTCTCACACACACACACACACACACATGCACACGCGTGCACTGCTTTCACAGACATGCACATACACACCTGTGTGCACACCCCCCCACGCACCTGTGTGAACACCCACCCACTCCCTCAAGCTAGTTGTCGACTCGGCTGGGCCCCACTCACAGCAGGTGCAGTGTGGGCACCCTCAGGAAGCTGCCGGCCTTCAGCTGGGTGACTCCAGTCCTAACGAGTGAGCTGGGGACGTGGGCAGTGGTGGGTGAGGAGCAAACCGCCCCAGTGCTCCAGTCCCGCCCCAGGGCCGTCTCCTGCCGGGGAACACGGGCGTGCCGCCCCAACCCTGGCTGGCGTTCCTTTACACCCCGGGGACGCAGGCTTCTGCCCCTCCCTTGGCAAGGATCCTGGCAACACGCAGTCCACCCCCTGGCTGTCCCCCTGCTGGGGCTGCCCCTGTGCTTCGGAATTGCCCTTCCGCTCCTGTCCAAATCCCAGGAGCCCCCGTGAGGCATCCCAACATCCTTTGCTGCCCACCTCCCAAGGTCCTGAAGGGCCCGGCACCCTGCCCCCGAGCCCTGGGGTCCCGGGATGCCCATCCTCACCCTCACGTGACACTCACAGTGACAGCAGGGTCAGGGGGAAGCTCTCAGGCAGGTCCGGAGAGCCCTCACACAGGGCACTGTCCTTGGAGCAGGAGCAACTCGGAGGACACTTTCCCTTTGGTGGTCTCCAGGCCCCCCCCGCGCCCGGCCCGGCCAGCAGCAGCAGCAGCAGCACAACGCCTGCCCCTCCCATCCCCCTCGGCCCCCCCGCCGCGGCACCGGTGGGCCAGGGCCACTACATCTCCCATGCCAGGCGACCCTCCATTCCTCCAGCTGGCACTCCCCGTCCTGGCTTCTCTCTCCTTTCTCAGTCTCTCTTTCAGCCTGTTTTCTTCCCCTGTCCCTTTGGTGTCCAATTTTCTGTTTACTTCTTTTTCCCTGCCTTTCTGCCTCTGTCTCTTTTTGTATTTCTGACTCAGTGAGTTAGTCAGTTTTCCACTCTCTGTCTTTATTTCCGTCTGTCTCTCTATCTCTGTTTCTCTCTCTCAGTCTCTGCCTGTTGGCCTGTGTGTGTCTCTCTCTGTCTGGTATCTTTATTTCTCACCCCCCTTTCCAGTTCCCTGTTCTTCCCCTCCTCCCACGCCCCTTCTCCTTGGAGGTTTGGGAAAGGGACTTGCTGGGCACCGGGTGCCTCCAGCAAAGCAGCATAAGAAGGAGGAGGGGGTCAGAGGCCATAGGAAGAGCAGCCCTAAGGAAGGGACTGGATGGCCCCATGGGAGGGGAGGGGCCACAAGGGGCCGGAGCTGACCACTCTCAGCCAGCCCCCTCCCCAGGTTTCCCACTCCACCCCACTCAGGGAGTGTAAGGAGGATGTCACCCGGGTGGGGACCGGATGGCTCTGCAGGCGGAGGGGGTGGGAAGAGAGACAACTGGGGGCCGGAGCCATCCTGGCCCCTCCCAGCCAGCCCCCTCCCCTGGCTCTGGGAGGGTGTGATGCTGATGCGCAGGGTCACGGAGGCTTGGAAGGGTCCAGCTGCTCCCTCTGGTGGCCAAACAGGGAAGGGCAGCTGCCCTGCCCCGAAACCACAGCCTCCTCACCAGCCTGAAATTAACCCCTTGAGTGCCCACCACCCACTGTGGGTAAGGAACCAATGCAAGCAGACAACGATGGTGATGATGCCAATCCCCTTCCTCGGCGTTGGCTCTGCACTAGGCCCTGTCCTCAAAGTTTATTAGCTCATGCTGACCTCACCACAACCCTCGAAGGCTGACCCTTTGATAGAGCTATTTTACAGGCACAAACACTGAGGAGAGAGCTCACGTAATTTGAGATTTGGGTTGCTGACTGGGGCTGAGCCAGCACCCAAGCCCTGTAGCTGGCTCCAAGGTGTGTCCTCGTGATTCTGTGCTCTTTCTTGGGAGGCCAGAACTCATGCACACTGGTTGTTTTCATTTGGACTCCGCTTTGAGCAGTAAATAAGAAAAATACATAAATAAATGACACTTGGTCCCCAACCTGCAATGGTAGTAACAATAGGTATTGAGCACTTACTGTATGCCTGACTTAACATGAGTTTACTCAGTTCTCACCACATCCCAGTGAGGTGGGATCCCCACTTTGCAGATGGGAAAACTGAGGCAGGAAGTGATTAAGTGATTTGCTTCATGGCACTGGACAGATCTAAACCTAACCTTTGTTCCCACCACCACCACCCTCCAGCATCTCTGGCTATGGCTGCACATGCCCGGAAGATGTGGAGGACAGGGACTCACCAGCACCAGCTCAGGAAGGACCACGGGCTCAGTTCTGCATGGGCTCAGACAAGTCATTTCACGTCCCTGATCCTCAGCTTTCCCATCTGTCGAGTGGGGCAGTCGGTGGCATCCACTTCCCAGGTGTACAGAGCACTCCATGAGATGAAGAAGACAGTGGCCCCTGCTTGTGGGTCAGCACAGGGTGGATGCTCCGCCGTGGTCGGCAGGCCTGGGGGTGGACTCTGGACCCAAGTGTTTGTTCTGGACCCAACCGGCTCTGTGGTTTGAGCAAGGCCCTCCAGGTCTCAGTTACCTCAGCTGTACAGGGGGGATGATAAACTTCTTTACGGGGTCTTTGAAAAGATAAAGAGCTTAGTGCCAGGGACACAGAGGGGACACAGGCCTAAATCCATACTCAGAGAGTACCTAGCCAACAGGGTCTCACTGTGGTTTACAAGGAGAATGACAATGGCGACAGTGATGGTAGCTAACACGTGTGTGTGTGTGTGTGTGTGTGTGTGTGTGTGTGTGACTTACTGTTTGCTGGGCTCTGTTCTAAATGTTTTCCACGGATCATTTCAGATAATCATCCTAACTTCCCTCTGAGGTGACTACACCTTTATTCCCATTTTACAGAAGGAGATACTGAGCCTCAGAGAGGTTAAGTCATGTGCCCAGCATCATGCAGCTAGAAAGTGGCTGAGCTGCTCTGCTCGGGAGAAGCTGGCCTTGTGAAGGGGAGAAGCCAAGGACTGGCCAGAGATGGCCAGGTGCCCCCAGCCCTGCTTCACTTCTCTGATCCCCTATCAGCCTTCCCTCTGTCAGGGCTGCATAAACATCAGGGTTATCATTAACCAGAGACTGCTGGTGACCCCAGGGTGCAAGGCCACGAGAGGCCGAGGCTCAGACACACAGGGACGAGGGTGCGTCGCAAAGCTCCCTGGGTCCCCTGAGGTGGGCTCTGTCTGTCCCTGAGTATGAGCGTGTCCACCTGCTCCTGACTCTGTTTCCTACAGAGTCTGAGCCCGTGTCTACCTCCTTCGTGCTGGGGGCAGTTTCTGTCCTTAACCACCAGGGATCTCAGGAGAATCAGCTCCACCTCGATAAGCCTCGGGTTGCTCATCTCTAAAATGGAGTTAATAGTAAGACAGTGTTGGGTCAGGGAGCTCTGAGCCTGGCCCGGTGTGATACATATGACCTTGGTGATTTCTCCACTGTGTAGGACAGAAAACTGAGGCACAGAGAGGTCACGCGGGCTGCTCGAGGTCACACAACCAGGAACGGCAGAGCCCGGAGCTGATCCCCGGTTTCTCTGTCGCCAGCGCCTATGAAGCTGGCCCGCCCATGAGGACACCATGCGTGTTGTTCTCTGGGGAGTCCTACAGGTCACATGAGGTCAGGAAGGGGGGTTCGGCACAGCGGCACACATGCGGTGGTGTCTCCAAGTGTGCAAACACAAGTGTGTAGGCATGCCTGTCCGTGCCTGAGCGGCCAGCTATGTCCTGTTTGTCTATGCATTTGTGTGTGTGTGTGTGTGTGTGTGTGTGTGTGTGTGTGTGTATGGTTATGTATGAGAATGGCTGGTCGTATGGCTGTGTCCTGGACAATTTCTGCTCTCTCTCTCCCCACAGCAGCGTGTGCAGGTATGTGTGTACAAATGTATACAGCTTGGGGCCTCCACATCTCTGAAATTGTGTGCGAAGGCGGGCTGTGTGTCTGTGCCTTGAATGTGCTCACGTGCACGGTGTGTGTTGCTGTGTCTTTGTATGGCCACTTGTGCCTATGTCTTCCTGAGTCATATCTTTGTGACCATTTGTAAAGGTGGACACTTGTGTGACTATGGCTTTGTGTCTCTGTACAGGCATCCATCTGAACAAGTGTGTGTGTGTGTGTGTGTGTGTGTGTGTGTGTAGTATGCACTCCCGGGAACCTCACAGTCAACAACAGAAAACACACACACACACTGAAATGCTCCCAAAACAGCCCTGTGGTGCCGACCAGGTCTCCGCGGAGCTCTAGGGTCAGGGGTCAGCGGGCTCCTAAGGGCTCAGGTGGCCTTAGGCCCCTACTGGGCCCAGTTCCCAGGGAACCTCACCAAAAATCATGGACACTCCCCACCGCAGGCAGAAGCTCTCCGTGGCCCGCGGGGTAAGCGTGCGAGCGTGCATGTGTGTGTCTGCGGTCCAGGCCTCCCTGCCAACACCTCCTCTCCCCAGCTGTCCCCAGCGCTGGCTGCCTACTGTCCCTCCATCTGAGCCGAGAGAGTTAACCCAGCGGGCCAGGGCGGTCTGGGCTGGGGGCCGCCCCCTGGCCCCCCTCCAGCCCGGGCTCCAGTTACAGCTGCTGGTTGGGGAGGGTGAGGGTGGGGTGGGGCCGGGAGGGGAGACCGCTGAGGGCGGCGCAGTCCAGCTCTGGGCCAGGGGGTCCAAAGTGCTCACCCCCGGCACAGCCGGCCGTTTGGGGGCCTTCTTTCAGCAGGGGACAGCCTGACTGGGGTGAGCGTCCCCTGCCCTCCCCTCCGGGCCTCACCCCTCGCCTGGCTGGGACACCTATTTTGGGAGCAGGAGTGGCCAAGCCCCAGGCTTCCCAGGCAGGCCAGACCCAAGAGGAAGGGAGCGTGGTGGGGCCGGTGGGGTTCCCCGGGAGCGGGAGTGCGGGGCACAACCCCTCCCTCCCCTGCCGCTGAGCCTGCACCCTGGCCGGGGCGGGTTTGGGACACTCACGTGTGTGGGTCAGATTGCGTCACTGTTTGGGGGCACCGGAGGCTCAGACGAGGAGTGTGTGTTCGTGACTGTGTCTCCACCCCACATCGCCTTCCAACCAGAGGTTTGGGGAGTGGGCGTTGTCACCGTGTGTGCGTGTGTCTGTGTGTGTGTGTTCCTGCCCCTGGCATCTGTCTTCTGTCTCTCAGCCCCGCCGGTCTGGGCCTCATGCCACCCGCCTGGTGTCGTCCGCCTGTGAAAGATGTCACCCGGAGACAGGCGGACGGGAAGTTTCCCCCTTGTTCTCATCATTTCCAGAAGGGGACAAGGGGTGGCCTCCCCCCACAGGGGCAGCCTGTGGCCGTGTGGCAGCCTGGCCTCACCCCGGCGGGGTTGTGCGTGACCCCCGAGTGGGGGAAGGAAGGCTGTTGCCATGGTGGCCTGTGTGAGGCAAATTCCTCCAGGGTGAAGTGGGAGATATTTATACCCAGGGTCAGGCAGCCAGCGGGCCAGCGGCTGAGGGCAGGAGAGCCGGGATATCGCTCGGACGCAGCCAGGCCGTGGTGTGTGGGCAGGGGGGCCCTTGGGTGTGTCCTGGCCGCCTTGTCCCTCACCCCTTGCTGTGCATCTGTCTCTCCGTCTGGGTGGGGCGAGCCACCCTGGTCTTCCCATTGGGTAGGTGTGGGGAATCTGGAGGCTGCTGTAGGGGAGCCCCGGCCTGCGAGGGGGACCCCTGTAACTGTGTGTGTCTCACCTCTGCCCTTGCTACGTGTCCTGTGCCCCCCACTGTGGCTTGTTTTGGTGACACTGTGTCCGCATGAAGCAGGGGGTGCCCCTGTTTCCCAAGGCAGCCAAGGTGGATAAGGGACATTTTTGGAATTAAAACCCTGGAGTCTGATTTAACCCCTTGGGCTCAAGCCCCAATGGTGGGGGTACTGGGAACACGTTTCTTGATCCTCGGTGTCCCCCAGGACAATGGCATCTCTCCACCACATCCTGGTTCTCTGTGTGGGTTTCCTCACCATGGCCAGTGCAGGTGAGTCTGGGGGAGGTAGCCCACTACCCACCTCAGCCCCGAGGGAGGGGGAGGGGAGCCCTTCAAGAGAACCAAGTTGGAGACTCCAACTTACACAGAGTCACTTGGGGTACCAGGAAATCGGGGGTTTCACATGGGGGAGTGGAGGGGAGGATGCCCAGGCCAGACAAAGGTTGAGGGTGGGACGGAGGCCCACTCCCCTCAAAGGACAGAATCACAGACAACACGGGACCAGACGGGAAGGTGTAGCAGTTACGTGCCTCCCCCGCCCCAGGACGGTGAAGATGAGGCAGCTAAGATCCAGAGAGGGTGGACAGCCTGCTCAGGGTCCAAAAGACCCCAGGCTCTCAGCCCAGGACAGGAAAGCCCCCAAAAGGTCTCTACTCCCCTGCCAGTCCGGAGTCCCAGGAAGCATCCGACCCCTGACTTCTTTCTCTTTCCAGAGGCTCCGCAGGAACACGACCCATTCACCTATGGTGAGGGAGGGAGGGGCATCTACGCTTGGGAGTTGGGAGGGTGGGTGGCCTGGGGTTGCCCGTGCTGACCTCACTCCTCTTCTCGCTCTCTCTCTGACTCAGTGTTTATATCTCTCACTCTCCTTTTCTCTTTCTCTTGTCTCTCAGAGATCTCTGACTCCTTGTTTTCATCTCCCGTTGTCTGTGTCTCCGTGTGTCTATTCGATTTCTCCCTGTCTCTCTGATTCTCCTTCTCCTTTTACCTCTCATATCTTATGGCTCATCCTCTGTTTTGCCTTCTCCCTTTCTCCCCTCTGTTCCCCTCATCCTCTCCACCATCCTCCCCTACTTTCTGTTTTCCTCCCTCCTCCCTGCCCTGCCTACCTCTTCCTTTCCCTTCCCGCCTTCTCCCCTCCCTGACCCCTCTCCCCTTCCTCCCACAGCGGTTGCCTCCTCTCGTTGATCTCTCTCTCCTCCCTGACCCTCCTTGCCCTCTTCTCCCCATTCGGCCCCTCTCCTCCCCTCCCTCCTCCCCTCCCTCCTCCCCTCCCTGTTCTCACTCTCCTCCCTGCCGCCCACAGACTACAAAACCCTGCGGATCGGAGGCCTCATCATCGCCGGGATCCTCTTCATCCTCGGTATCCTCATCGTCCTGAGTGAGTAGTACCCCCACCCTGCTACCTCCACCCCGCCCGCCCGCCCGCAGGTGCGGGGTTTCGGCCCCGCCCCGCCCTCTGCCCCGCCCCATCCCGCCGGAGCCCGCCCCGCCCCGCCCTCTGCCCCGCCCCCATCCCGCCGGAGCCCGCCCCGCCCCCCCTCTGCCACGCCCCCATCCCGCCGGAGCCCGCCCCCGCCCCCTCTGTCCCGCCCCCATCCCGCCGGAGCCCGCCCCGCCCCGCCCTCTGCCCCGCCCCCATCCCGCCGGAGCCCGCCCCCGCCCCCCCTCTGTCCCGCCCCCATCCCGCCGGAGCCCGCCCCGCCTCGCCCTCTGCCCCGCCCCCATCCCGCCGGATCCCGCCCCGCCCCGCAGGTTCGGGGTTTCGGCCCCGCCCCGCCCCGCCCCCGCCCCTCCCTCTGCCCCGCGCCCATCCTGCGGGAGCCCGCCCGGTGGACGCCCCTGCCCGCCCCTGCCCGCCCCCGCCCCGCCCTCTGCCCCGCCCTCTGCCCCGCCCTCTGCCCCCTCCCCCATCCTGCGGGAGCCCGCCCGGTGGACGCCTCTGCCCGCCCCCGCCCCGCCCTCTGCCCCGCCCCGTCCTCTGCCCCGCCCCCATCCTGCCTGAGCCCGCCCGGTGGACGCCTCTGCCCGCCCCCGCCCTGCCCCCGCCCCGCCTCCAGCCCCCTCAGCTCCGCCCCTCGCGAGCCTGAGCGGGCGCAGCAGCGCCACTGGGTGCCCGCCTGGAGCGGAATCTCAGCCCCGTCCTCCCACCCCCACCCACAGGCCGAAGATGCCGGTGCAAATTCAACCAGCAGCAGAGGTAAGAGGCCCCTCCGGGCTCTCACTCCCCTCCTTCCGCTCTGGAGGGGCGCTGGGAGTGAGGCGGGGCGTCCCCTCGACTCCCAGCCAGAGATCCTTTGGCAAATGTGGACTAAGCACCTACTACGTGCCAAGCCGCAAGCCAGGCCCTGAGGACCAAATGGTGAATAAATAAACTGCCCTCCCTGCCTGGCTGAGCTCCCAGCCCAGTGGGGGCGGCGGCCGTGGGTTCCAACAGCCCCACAAATATAAAATCACAAAGCGTGATAAGTGCTGTGAAAGAAAGAGCCGTGGCGAAATGAGATCACCGCACTTGGCGGCCCAGTTTAGCTCAGAGTCCTGTTCCCAGCTCTTTGATTCATCTTTAAATAAAATTTTAAAGCAATGCACGAATACCTTCTCCGTGTTAAAGCAATTATAACTGTTATTTTAAAGACTAGCTAGTGTTTAGTCCCACGTGCCAGATATTGTTTTATCGTGCATTCTCTTATTTACTCCCCTTGTATGAGCTAGGTGCTCATTTTACTGTGGAGGAAGCCGAGGCACAGGGAGGTGAAGTTGACTTGCCCGAGATCACTCAACTGGAAGATGAGGGTTCTGGGGTTTCTGACCGAGGTGGTCCCCAGGCCGAGGCGTCTCCAGGCCGTCTGTCCTCAAGCCCTTCGGCCATCCCTCCCCCACCAACTCTCAGGCTCTCCCCCCAGCACTCCGGGAGGCACTTGGAGCGAGTCCTGCCACACGCTTAAACTGCTCCTGGGTGCGCCCGTTTTTCCGGTTCCTGGCGGACCCCGAGCCCGCTGCTCGCCCATCTCTGGCCCTCAGTCCAGGGGTCTGTGAAATGAGGACTGTCCTGGGGAATTCGTGGGAGCCTCTGCCTCTTTCCTTTTTCATCCCCACTTCCTTCTGCCCTCTCCTTTCCCAGGACTGGGGAGCCTGATGAAGAGGAGGGAACTTTCCGCAGCTCCATCCGCCGTGAGTCTGGGGAGACTTCGGGTGTTTGGGGGTGAGGGCTGGTTCCAAGAAGCCCTTTCCGGACCCTCTCTGGGCGTGGGGAGGGAGGGGCTTGATCTGACAGCGAAGGTCCGGCAGCTCTCCTGCCGCTCCCCCCTCGGCAGGAGCCGGGTGCCGCTCCTGAAGCCCGAACTCTCCGTGTTCCCCCGCAGGTCTGTCCACCCGCAGGCGGTAGAGACACCTGGTGCGACGGAAGCCAGCCAGGTCCTGCAGCTCGGGCTAGGCCGGGGGATGGGAGCGGAGAAGGGGACGAGAGTGGGATGGCATGGCTGGGGGGTGGGGGGCTCTGTGGCCTCTCATCCTTTTCACCCCCACAGGATTCCCCGGGCACCTGACGCCTCCCGCCCACCACCTGAGCACCCGCCGGCACCTGGACTGCCCTCTTCGCCAGCCCTGCCCCCACAGACTCCTCTCTGCCGCCCAGACTTCAATAAAACATGCTTTTCTCTCTTGACAGCGCTTTATGGATCTGTCAGTCCTTCTGCGCGAAATCCCGGGCGGTCCCTGGGCCCCGGCAGGGGGCGCCGCCACCCTTGGGGAAGGGGCGGGGACGTCGGCAGTGGGCGGGGGCGGGGGCGGGGGTGGCCAGGACGGGGGCGGGCTCTCCGGGCCCCCATTGGCTACGGCACCCCCCACACGAGGGCTCCCCCATCTCCCCCCGACATCAGTCCGTCCCGCTTCCAGCTGCTGCAGCCGCGCCTTCACCACCTCGGCATCCAGCCGCCCCCTGCTCCGGCCCGGCATGGCGACCCCGACCCAGGCCCCCACAAAGGGTGAGCGTCGCCTGGGGAGAGGGAGCGCGGGTGAGGGTGGGGGAGGCTCCGGGATCTCACAGCTTAGGAGAGAGGATCTAGGGAGATTCCAGTACTAAGAAGGGAGGGGAATGGGGAAGGGGATGTCGGTTCCTGGCAAGGGCGGAGGCCCCTGCAGTGCACCCCTTGGTTCCCCTCCAGGCCTCTTGGACACCCCCTCCCGGTGGTGTCCTTTCTGTGCGGGACCCGCGGCTGGAGAGCGGCAGTCCCGGGAGAAAGGATGCGCGGACCGGTAGCTATGGCAACCAGGCGGCTGGTCCTGCACAGCGGTCGGTGGTGGTGGCCGCGAAGAGCCGGGCTTCGAGGGTGGGACCCGGTGGGTCTGCGACCACAGAGGCTCTGGCCAATTTCAGGGTCTCCAAGGTGGGCAAAGGGAGGGGTCCATATCCCTCTTTTTCCAGCCCTGGCTCCTATGGTGGGTCTCTCCCCGAAATCTCTGACAGGCAGGTTCAGCGGGAAGGAGGGAGAAGACCGAAAGACAGTGGGGGAGAAAGCTGGAGGAAGTGAGAGAGAGATGGAAAGAGACAGAAGAGACAAGGAGGCAGAAAGGAAGGTGGAAATTGAGAGAGCCTGAGAGAGAGAGAGAGAGAGAGAGAGCGAGCAAAAGAGACAGCAGACCCAGAGTCAGAGATACAGAGAGAGAGACCCGGGAAGAACAGATATGAGACTGAAAGATATTCAGAGAGTGATGGGGAAGGCGGAGAGCAACAGAAAGGGACGCAGAGGAAAGAGAAAATTAGAGACAAAGAGACAGAGAGGCAGAGGGAGAGACATAGAGGAAGAGGGAGAGATGGACCCACACAGCGCGGGAGAGAAATGGGGATAAGGAGGAGCAGCATGGGGTGGGGCCGAGCCACTGCAGTGAGCCCCCTTGGGCAAGGATGGGGGGCAGGACCCTCCTTCCAGGGGTGTTGTCTGGTCCAGGAGGTGCACTCGAGTGTGCACACAGATGTCCCTCCCCACCCCCTCCAGCCACACAGCAATTACATTTCACACCCCTTAACCCAGTTATGCACCCACTTAAACACTCACTGCCCCCTAACAGCCCCCTATCATGAGCCTGCCTCTGCAGAGGAGCAAAGGGAAGAATGCTTTAATTGTGCGGGAGGGGTGAGGTGGCGGCAGGGGGAGGGTTTCCAGCACTGAGAGCAGGGCCAGAGGGGATAGGCCAGTGGTGCTGAGGAGCCCCTGGTGGTGAAGGGAACCCCAGGTCCACTCCGATCTCTCCCTCCCTGCCCCCTTTCCCGGCAGGCAGGGGCTGCTGCACTGAGCTATATCTGCAGAATTTGAAGCAGGGCGGGGGGGGGGGGCTGCAGAGGCTGGAAGCCACCCTAGGGAGAGGGGGCAGGGCTGAGCCAGCAGGCCTGGCGGGAGCCCAGGGCTTCTTTTTGCAGAGATGGTGGTTAACAGGATCGATGGCAGCAGACGGGCAGAGGTGGGAGGGCAGACGCCTCAGCAACCCCTCCCGTTCCCCCAGTCCCAGCAGAAGAGGGGACCACAGGTCCTGGGAAACCCCGGGGAGGGGGGCAGAGGAAGAGCATGTTGTGTGTTGCACCATTAAGCTGATTAATGGATTGTGGCGGGGAGGGGGGGCGCCATGGACGGGGATGAGGGCTCTTCCACGCTGTCAGAAAGCAGGAGGAAGAGCTGGGGGTAAACAGAAAGGGGACGCAGGAGCATGACTGGGCCTGGGTCCCTATCCTTGAGAAGAACCCTGGCCTTGGCCAGAAGCCAGCCCTGCAGGGGCAACAACGGGAGGTACAGAGAGAGCAGAGGGAGTCAAGATTGGCCCCAGAGTTAGAAGCCTAACCCCCAGGACCCCACCTAGCCTGGGGTGCCCAGACCCATTACCTCTCTTCACCTCTGAAGATGCTCCAGTTGTCATGGCAACCACCTCCTTCCTGATGTCTCCCTGGCAACTGGCCAGGAGTGGTGCACATTTCTTCTCCTGCCTGGTGGCTCCACCCTTAGCCTGGCCTCGCCCCGAGGAACCGGATGGCTGGGGCCGCAGGGACCAGAAGAGGGCCTTCTGCATAGAGCACGGAGCACCCAGGGTAGAGCCAGAGAGGACTCTGGAGCAGGTGCTCACCCAGCGGGCTCCTGATGGCTTGGGGAAGGCAGGTGGTGTGGAAACCCGAGGGGCAACGCAGGCTGGTCCAACCATGGCATCTCTGATGCAGCTTTCTGTAGCCTAGCAGGGGCGCACGTCATTCAGCCGCTCATTCACTCCCTCACTCATGCGTTTATTCATTTTAGAAAACTTCTGTGAAAGACTTTTTATAAATGCCAGGATTAACCGCAGAGGAGTCAAACCAATTTACTCCCCATCTGGTGGGGGAGCTAAGAAAGCACACATGCCTCTAAAATAATGTTTCCCCAACTTGATGCTTTCGAGGACCACCTTCACGATTTTTGCCCAATCCAAATGCTCCCCACACTCATGTTTATTCTTTTTCCTTTACAGGATTAAGTTCTTTTTAAAAATGTTTTAATGTTTATTTAGTTTTGAGCGAGCGAGCGAGCAAGAGAGATGGTGAGTGGGGGAGGGGTAGACAGAGAAAAAGACAGAATTGGAAGCAGGCTCCAGGCTCTGAGCTGTCAGCACAGAGCCAGCCTACACGGGCTCGAACTCACAAACTGTGAGATCATGACCTATTCGAAGTCAGATGCTTAATCGACTGAGCCACCCAGGCGCCCCAGGATTAGCTTAAGAAAAAAAAAACAAAACAACTAAGGGCACCCGGTTGGCTCAGTCAATAGAACACACAACTCTTGATCTTGGGGTTGTGAGTTTGAGCCCCACATTGGATGTAGAGATTCTGTAAAAATAAAAACCTTTTAAAAAAATAAATAAAAAATGTAATTGGCTTCATTTTATATCACCATCACAAATGGAAAATCAGGATTTTTAAATTTTTGCCTTCAAGGCAAGTATAAAAATGATCTTAGAGAAGTGACTCCACTTTTCTGGGCCTCGGTGTCCCTTGTGGAATGAGGATGAAGACAGCACCTGTATCAGAGAGCCGCTGTGAAAATCAGGTGCATTAACACCTGTGAAGTGCTTAGACCAGGACCTGGCCCGGAGTCAGTGCGATCAAATGCTGGTTAAACAAGTAATGGAGAAAACCAAATAACGTCACAAAATTCTACCTAGGTGTTGTTGCCTGCTGAAGGCTTTGAGCCCAAGGACTGTTTTCTCTTGGGAAAAGAGGGACATTAATGAGGTGGATGGTGTTAAAGACACATCTGCACCTACCTAAGACTTCTTCTTAAAGACTGGACAGGGAACGGAGCAGGATGAAGTTACACGTTGAGTGAACCAATGCTAGTTACAGTCTGGCCTAAGTGCCTCTGTACCAGTCAGATCAGGCTAGAGTGTGCTGCGGTAGCAAATGGTATCAAAAGTCTCAGTGGCTTCTGACAACCAGGATTTCTGGTGATTACACTATATGTCCATCACGGGGTCACCGGGGCTCTCTACTCACCAAAGAAAACAGGAACGGCCACCATCTTGAACATTCATGTCACCGGGCCAAAGGCAAAAGAGAGCTCTTGCCGGAGCACTTAATGCTCCAGCCTGCAAGAGACAATGACACTTCGACTGATGGTTCATTGGCCAGAATTAGCCAGATGGTCTCCCCCCAACCTCAAGGCAACTGCCATCCTTCCCTGAGCCTGGAGGAGGAAAGAACACTAAGGACAGTGCCCGGCATTGCCCTGACATTCCTGGTTCCCCTCCACGAGTGGTGCATGCTTTGCAGAATTCTGCTCTAGACCAGACAGAATGTTCTGAGAGCTGTATCAGAGGAAGTAGGGAGCCGTCCGGATGGACTTTTTGAATGCAAGGGTGGTCTGAGCTCTCCTGAAGGGCAGTATGGTTTGGGACAGGGAGGTGGGGAGGGGGAAAAGCAAATAGACCACACACACACGCGCGCACACACACACACACACACACACACATCTCAACCACGCATTGATATTTCTGAAATTGGAACGAGTCTTCTAATGGATGGGGATGTTTCCTATGATAGAGTTACATACTTATTCATGCATATACACACACACCGAGAAAGTTATTATGAAATCAATTTTGAATCTGAAAATTGATGATGTCTTAGAAATGAACAACAAAGGATATAATATGGCTAATATAATATAGGGTATATTCTAGGACAGCTCCCCTGCATTGGATTTGGTGTTAGGAGGCAGTGGATGAGAATAATAGCCACAGTGCCTGCCTTCTGGAGCTGTCAGCTGACTGAAAAGTTTTAGGGAGTATTCAGGAGAAGCTGATACGCTCAGCACTTTACGAGTGGGATTGGAGTCTGTTAACCCCAATAACATATGGAAATGGGAGTTTGGATTTGTTTTGTTTTGTTTAGGAAATGAGTCCATAGTTTGCCTCAGGCTTCCACAGTGGGCTAAGACCAGGACTGTCATGTACAGTTTGGTAGGTTGTGCACTGAACAAGGGAAGGTACTGACCAATGGTGTGAGTTAGGGCTGGAATCCAGTCTCTGCTCCACTCTTCAAGCCTTGTGTCCTGCCATGAGGCTATATCATTATTTAGATTAAGGGGCTTCTTTATCTGATTTCTACCCAGAAACCATCAGGCCAATGGCCCCATCCGGAACCTCAAAAATGTTAAGAAATTCGGTGTTGAAATATTTTTTCCCTTTCTCTCTTTTCCTGCCTGCCTTCCCACAGTTCCTCAGGAACCTGACCGATTTTACTATGGTGAGTGGCAGATTCTGATGAGGGTCCCCTGGGACTAGACAAAGGGGTGGTTGCAGGTCTCCACAGGTCATTGCTAAAGTGGCTTCAGCCATGGCAACATGATATGTGCTGGGCCGCTGGCCATCTGAACACGTAGGCTCAGTTTATATCAGCGAGGCTCATGGAGGGCAGAGTCAGATTTGGGGGAGTGGGTGGTACCCTCTTTGGGCCTCCTTCAGTCTTCACCAGGGCTCCAGGCTGGTATGTTGTGTGGATTTGGATCCTGGTTTATGCACTCATTAGCTGTGTGGCCTGAGCAAGCAACTTTTTCTCTCTGGGCTCTTCTGTAAATAAGGGAGAGTGATAGTTTCCACCTCTGAGGGTTGTGGGAAGGCTTTATTTGGATGATGCCCTTAAACCACCCCCACAACACGAAATTGAAAGAAGTTACCCCTAGGTCTAGCAGAGCTGGCCTCAGTTCCCTCTCTAAACACCCCTTTGCCCTCTCCCTTTGCTCACTCATACTGTTCCTCCAATATGCCAAATTCTTTCCCACCTCAGGGCCTTTGCACGTGCTGTTCCCTCTGCCAGGCTTCCTCCTCTTCTAGCTCTCCACTCAGCTGACTAAGGCTTCTTTTCCTTCTTCAGGAGTCAGATCAAATATTGACTGCTCTGCTAGGAGAGGCCCTTCCTGACTCTGCCAAGAGGAGACACACACACATTTAGCCATAGTTACGTGGCTCAGATGTTTCATTTTATTTTTCAGTGCTTTATCACAATATGAAAGTCAATTCCCTGAGGCAGAGGCCTGGACACTGCGTGTGTGCTTCATACATTCTTATTTCAATAAATACTATCAACCCTTGAACAACTTGGGGGTTAGGGGGAGCATGCAGTTGAAAATCCACATATAACTTGTGACTCCCCCAAAACTTAACTACTAATAGCCTATTGTTGACTAGAAGCCTTGCCAATGACATAACTGATATACATATGCTTGGATGTTAAGTGTTTATATACTGTATTCTTACAATAAAGTAAGCTAGAGAAAAGACGTCATGAAGAAAAATCATAAAGAAGAGGGACACCTGGCTGGCTCGTTGGTAGAGCATGTGACTCTTGATCTTGGGGTCATGAGTTTGAGCCCTAAGTTGGGCATAGAGCTTACTAAGAAAATAAAAATAAATAAATAAAAATAAAAAATAGTAACAGAGAATACATTTACAGTGTTGTACTGTATTGAAAAAACTCTGCATGTAAGTGGACCTTTACGTTGTTCAAGGCCTGTATTTACTGTGGTATTGAGACAAGCATGCTTCTCATGAAGGAAAATAAAGGAAAGAATGAGACTATAAAGGGTTGAGGAGAGGACGCGAAATTCTGAATGAACAACCAGAGAGTTTCACTGACATTTGAATAAAGTCCCGAAATTGGTAAGGAAGCAATATTTGGGGGAAGAGCTTTCAAGCAGAGGAAACAGCCAGTACAAAGGCCCTGAGGTAAGACCATGCTGGATCTGCCCCAGGAATGGTAGAGAGACCAATATGCCTTGGGGGGGGCGGGGGGCAGAGGGAGAAAGTGGAGTGGGGCAAGGTCCAAGAGGGAACAGGGACCAGATGATGCAAGGCTGTGTGGGCGGTGGTGAGGACTTTGGCTTTTCCTTGGAAGGCAGTGGAAGCCAGGGTGGGATGGGGCGCTCTGAGCTCGGGAGCACCCTGATCTGACTCAGGTGGTAACGGGATCTTGTGGCCAGGGGGGCAGGCAGGTTGCTGCAGACAGGTGACAATAGTGGACGGAACCAGGGAGGAAGCTATAGAAGGAGGAGAGATAGATATATGATATAAATATCATATATGAATCATATCTATATCATTTATACATCTATGTCGTGTATATATATATATGATGTAGAGGAAGGTTTGATGTATATACAAAGAGCCTAGAGAAGGGTAGAGGGTAAAGACGTCTAGGAACTGCCGCTCTCCGTCCTCACACGAGCCCAGTGGGGGCGCCCCCGGCATGGCCTCCAGCATGACTGGACTCTGGAGCCCGGGCCGCGCAGCCTCGAAGCCAGGTTGAGGCTCCAGGGAGGGCCGAGGGGCTACCCCACATTGATGTCCCCCATTATCTCCCCCAGACTATGACACGGTGCAGACTGTGGGCATGACTCTGGCCACCATATTGTTCCTGCTGGGTATCCTCATCATTATCAGTAAGTGTGACCCTTTCCTGGGCTCCAAAGCCCCTCAGAGAGGGCTGCCTCAGGGGTCCCTGGCCACGTACAGTCTCCCTGCTGGGTTTTGTCCGGACCCTTATGTCCTGTCTCGTTGTATCTGTCTCCTAACAGGCAAGAAGGTGAAGTGCAGGAAGGCGGACTCCAGGTCTGAGAGGTCTGGCAGCAGCGGGGAGAGAGGGGAGAGGGGTGGGCGCAGCTTGGGGTGCAGGGGCACTCCCAGAGCAGAAAGTGTCCAGGGCCTGCCCCATCCTTCCCGTGAAGCCTAGGGCTACCTACGCTACTGAATTTCTTCACGCTTTTCTCCCCGTCTTTGCCTCCACAGCCCAACATGCAAATCCTGTAAGTCGGAGCTTCCTTCCTCAGGTGAGGGTGAGGGAGGTGTGGTCCCAGGGCCAGGGGTAGGGGGCGGAAGAAGAGGTGGGGGCCAGAAGGGGAAGGGTAGCTGCACTGGGTGTCCCCGAGAACACGGCCACCAAGAATGGGTGTGGCAACCTCAGTAGGAGCTGAGGCCCCGCAGACCAGAGGTTAAACCATAGAAAGCCAGTGGGATGTGAAATGTCCTAGCGTCCCCCGCCCCCCACGCTTCCCAGAAACAAGCCCAGAGGCCAGAGACAGCAAGGATGAACTAATCCCCCAGAGGAGAAAGCCACACGTCTGTGAAGAGAGGGGCCCCACTCAGGAGAAGGACTTCTGAGGTCCAGATGGGGAAAGAGCTAAGCACCAGAGGACACAGGGAGACAGAGTAGTTTCCAGACTTCATTGTTCAGGTGGGAAGACAGAGGATGGCATGATCAAGAAAAAGGAGGGAAGGGTCATCCCACTGGCTCAGTCAGTGGAGCATGTGACTCTTGATCTGAGGGTTGTGAGTTCTAGCCCCACAATGGGTGTAGAGATTACTTAAAAAAAGAAAAAAGGAAGAAAAAGGAAGTTGGAAAGGGAAGGGGGGAGAGAAAAGGACGGAAGAAAGGACGAGTTCCTGGATAATTGTATTAAAATAACAAAAGGAGAGATATATGGAATATGGATTTTAAAAATTGATCTTGGGAAAGAGAGACTATGGGGATGTGAAGAGTATGAGGGTGGAAGGTACAGGAAAAAGAGTAAAGAGGATGCAGGGTGTAAGGAGGGGAGTATAGGAGAGGATGGGGATGAAGGAGATGGAAGTGTTAGCGGGGATGGGGCAGTGGAGGGTGTGGCGGTGTGGAGGGATGAGGGGTGTGGAGGGGGTGGGAGGTGTGGGGGTGTGAGGGGGCAGGGATGTGGAGAGGTTGGGGGTGTGAAGGGGTGAGAGATGGGGAGAGGGTGGGGGTGTGAGGGAATGAGGGGTGGGTAGTGGGTGGGGGTGTGAAGAAATGAGATATGTGGAGGGATGAAGGGGTGAGGGGTGTGGATGGGGTGGGAGGTATGGGAGTGTGAAGGGGCCGGCGTGGGGGTGTGAAGAGATGAGGTGTGTGGAGGGGTGAAAGAGTCGGGGGTGGGGTGGGGGTGGGGGTGTGAAGGCATAAGGTGTGTGGAGAGGTGAAGGGGTGAGGGGTGTGGAGGGGGTGGGAGGTGTGGGGCTGTGAGGGGGTAGGGATGTGGAGAGGGTAAGGGTATGAAGGGGTGTGAGGGGGTGAAAAGTGTGGAGGGGTGTGGGAGTGTGGAGGTGTGTGTGAAGGGGTGAGGAATATGGAGGGAGTGTGATGAGGTGTGAAGGGGTGAGCGATATGGGGGGGTATGGGAGTGTGGAGGGGGTATGTGAAGGGGTGAGGAGTGTGGAGGGGGTGTGAAGAGGTGTGAAGGGAGTGTGGGAGATTGGGGGGGTATGTGAAGGGGTGGTGAGGGGTATGGAGGGTGTGTGAAGAGGTGCGAAGGGGTGAGGGGTGGGGAGGGGGTGTGAAGAGGTGTGAAGGGGTGAGGGGTGTGGAGGGATGTAGGAGGGAACAAGCTGTAGATGCAAGATGGTGACTCCATGGGGTGTTAATTTAAATTCTGTAAAAATATCTCACCTGCTTTTAGTGGCACCGTGTCCTGTCCAGGGACTTCTAACGATCAGAAACGGGCATCTCCCTGCCTCTCATAAAATCTCATGACTAAAAAGTGGGCCTCGGGGTACTCAGTGCTTGGGGGGGGGTGTGAAATTTCATGTGCTGTGTGTCATATTCTCTTCATGAGATTTAAAAACCCCAACGGGGCACTTCGCGGATGACTGGGGGTTGGGGGGCAAGGTCCCCACTCCAGTTGAGTGACGGTCCCAAGTGGGAGGGAAAGGGGGGAATTTCCGCTGTGTCCAAATGCTGAGGAGACAGGGTGTGGGAATGGATGGAGTGTGGGGGGAGGTTGGCAACACAGGAAGGGGAGGGAGACTCTTTCTGGCAGGGGGGACGTTCCAGAAAGGCCCAGGCTGGGCCAGGGCTCTCCAGCCTCATCACAGGTGTGTTCCCCTCCCATGACAGTGTCCAGTGGGGCCAGACCAAAGCCACACAAGTGTCCCTACGTGGACCAGGGGGTGGGAGGCAAGAAGCTCCCGGGTGCTAGCTGGAAGGTGACAGGCCTGGGGGTCTGGATTTCACAAGAGGATGGGGGTTGCCCCTGGCTGTGGGAGGGGGCAGCGTGCACCTCTCTGATCTTCTCTCCGTCTCTCTTTCTCTCCTCCCAACCCTGTCCCCAGCCCCTGGAGGTGGCGGTGTGTAAAACCAGCCCTGGGCACCTCCACTGCTGTCCCTGCCTGAGTGCGGAAGCCTGAGGACCGGGTGGAGGCGGTGGGGACCCCAGCCTCGCGCCGGGGAGCGCTCCCCCGAATGAGCCGCCCCACCCACCCGAGGCTGGAGCCGCTGCACCCCGCTGCCCCTCCCCAGGCCTTGGCAATGACGACCCCCCAAAGAGCCCGTCTGCATCCCAGATCCAGGGACTCAGGCCTCCAGCTCCTGGGGTCCGGGAGTCCAGTCCCAGCCCCCCAGAATCCCCATGTACCGCTCCCCTGCACTTCCTTGTCTCCCCTCCCAAGATCCGTTTCCCTGCACCCTTGGTGTCTATGTCTTGAGCTTAATAAATGTGCATTTGGTTTTTTCCCCCGTTCTGTCTGTGAGTTCTCATCTGTGGGGACAAAATGGGGGAGAGGGCAAAATTGAACGTGGGGGGGCTCTCTCTCATCCCCAGACTTCCTCCTTTCTTCTCCCTCCCCTCCCCCAGCGCCCCAGGGGCCTACCCCCTTCTCGGAGACCCCAGAGCTGGCCCTCCCTTGCTCAACGCCCCCTCCCCGGTTGCCCCTAACCGCCTCTTCCACCTCAGACCCAGGAGTAGACACCCCGCCCCCGCTCCCCTTCCTCCCCAAAGGAGCCCCACCCACCAAGACCTGCCTGCGCTCTCCCTCCCCCCCTCCCCCCCAGCGGGTGGGTGGAGGCCACTGCCCCGCCTCTCCCCTCTGCCCCCCATCGCCCTCCGCGACTCCCCCTCCTGCTCCCACCGCGGGCTCTGAAGCCAGGAAACCCGAGAGGAAATGACTGAGCCCGTCTTGGTCCCCGCCCGCCAGTTCTCCCCTGGCCACACCCTCCGCCGGGACGCCGCCACCGCCGCTGCCCTCTGTCCACGAGGCTGCCGGCTCGGGACCCCCAGCTCTGACGTAAGTCTCTCCCGCGATCCGCCTGCGCCCGCCTCCCCCCTGCCCGGGGGCCGGGCTCAGGTGCCTGGAGGGCTCGTCTTTTCCCCGCCCGTCCGGCCCCCGGACTCGTGCTCACGCCTCTGCGCCGGCTCTTGGGCGCTACGTGGGCTGCCGGCTCGTCTTCCTCGTGCCTCAGTCTCCCCAGCTCTCCGCCATCCCTCTCGGACCAGTTCTAGAAGTGCCCAGCATCCTGCTCTATTGTCCCCGCCGCGAGGCCCCGCACACCAGCTCACTTTTTCCTCTGAGATCGGGAGCACATTACTCATTCTTCCTCTTTCCCCTCCTTGCTGACTCCTCGGCTCTGGGGACAGCCCGGAGGGAGGCACTAGGCCCCCTGCTCTGGCCCGCGCTGTAGGGCCCGCCTCGGTGGACTGAGTTCTTCTCGGCCCCAAAGGTGTCCCTGTGCAGCGGCTGCTCCTGGAAGCCCAGTCTGGTCTGAGGCTTCTTGTTTCCTTTGGGGACCTGCAGATGGAAGTAGGGGGTGGTTGGGGGGGGCTCCTCTTCTAAAACCCTCCCCCTGCCTGGAACACCAGCTGTCAGCCTTGGCAGGGGGTCCTCGAAGCCAGAGGTGCTTGCTCAGGCTCATGAGGGGCTGCAGGTCCTCAGGGGCAGGTGGGGGTGGGGTGGGGGGTGGCACTGCCCTGGGCCTGCCTCCCTGACATCATGGCTGAACCCCCCGCTCCTGCTCCCCCAATAGATGTCGCCCTCTGGTTGCCTGTGTCTCCTCACCATCGTTGGCGTGATTCTCCCCACCAGAGGTAAGGTTCACCTTCCTGTTGAGCCAGCACCAAGAAGTCCGGGGGGGGGGGGTCTTGATGTGGGGGCCAGGGTTACACCCTCTTTGGACCCTTCACACCTAGGTGGTCGCTTCCAACAAGTCTGGCCAGAGCGTGTCCTACTGGGCGATCTGCATTTCAGCTCCAAAAAGAACTCACTGAGTTTGACTTGGCAGGGAGATTGGTGTCAGTTTTCTTCTCAGTGGCCAGGAACCCTAGGGTCCCAGCAAAGCAGCTCCCCAGATACCTGGGTGATACAGGGTTAGGCAGAGGGGGTGAGTTGGGGCTGGCCCAAGAGCTGGAAAAATCTCACCCTCGCCTGGGAAGTGTTTCCTGAAGGCAGTACCCACGGTGGGCCCCGGCAGGTGCCGCATGTTTGAGCTCATTTAACTTCAGCTCTACTCTGTTATGCATATTGCCGGGCCCATTTTACGGATGAGGAAACTGAGGCTCAGCAAAGGAAAGTTCCCGGTGCCAGAGGCTAGTGAGTGGAGAGGCTGGGATACAACCATCATTCCTGCCCCCGGGACCCATTTTCTCTTTGATAAAATGGTTTTCATTTTTCCTTTCGGTGTTTCACCAAGTATTCAATGAGCAGGTACTATGTGCTAGATCTTATCCTATGCCCTGGGGAAGCAGCAGCACATGAAACCGAAGTTCACATTCGAGTTGAGACACAGGCAGTAAACAACGCATCAGTAAATGGTACAGCATGGTAGAAGGTGGCAGGCGCAGTGGAGAAACACAGAACAGGGTAGTGAGGATTCCTTAGACACTGTGGCCTGGGTAGACCTCACTAGAAGGTGACATTTGGGCAGATACTCCAAGGAGATGAGGGAGTGAGCCAAACAGGTACTTGGGGGGAGGGCTCTCTGGTGAGTGTGATGAACAGCAGGCAGGCCCAGAAGCTGGGTGGGGGTCAACAAAGGCAGGGTGGAAGGGGAGAGATCAGAGGGGGGACAGGAGACCAAATGGAGTGGGGAGGGGGAGGGTCCTATGAGTACGTGGGCTTTTACTGGAAGAAGGAGGGGGCTCTGTGCCAGGAGGGCCTCGACCCGACCCAGGGATTCACAGGGTCCCTCTGGCTCTGAGTGGGAAGCAGACTGCAGGGGGCGGGGGTGAGGGCAGAGAGCCCAGGGCGGAGTGGCTCCCGTGTCCAGGCAGGAGAGGATGGAGGCCGGGCCAGGGCAGGGCAGAGGCTGGGCCAGGGCAGGGCAGTGGCTGTCTCCAGCAATGGCTGCGTATCAGGCAGTGGGGGAGCCCGTCTCCTCTGCCATGTCATTTCACCCTCTCCAGCCCTGAGAAGTAGACTTGTTACAGGATTTTTTTTTTTTAACCTCAGTACCGGGGTTGTCTGGAACCACTTCAAAGAATGAAGAGGTAGATACAGAATAAAATGAGCGGCAGGCAAAAGTTTATTAGAGTATGAGAAAGTGAGTATGCAAGCTCTGTTTGCAGAGAGGGGACATTCAAAAGTGAATGCCCACAACTGTAGGCAAGGACTTCGTTTTATAGGGTTCTGGTGGTCTCCGCATCCCTCCTTCTCCCTTGTTCCCTCTCGGGTCTTGCCCTTATTGGCTTGATCACTCTGGGTGCTGGGCTGTCCATTCCTGATTGGCTCGGTTCCACTGTGTGAGGAGTCAGACTGTGGGGTCCTACTGTCCCTTGTATAAGTTTTAGGGTTTACGTATTGTAGTTAGGCATTTTGATTGTCAGATCCCTGGGGGGACCCTGAGGGGGTGTAGGTGGTGTCTGTCACATTCTTTTATTTTTTTTTAAGTCTATTTATTTTGAGACAGAGAGAGAGTGTGTGTGAGTGTGTGAGCAGGAGAGGGGCAGAGAGAAAGGGAGAGAGAGAGAATCCCAAGCAGGCTCCAAGCTGTCAGCTCAGAGCTTGACTCGGGGCTCAAACTCATGATCTGTGAGATCAGATTAAGACCCTGAGCCAAAATCAAGAGTCGGATGCTTGACTGAGCCACCTAGGTGCCCCAGGGTCTGTTACATTCTTAAGAGGAAACTTACGCCCGTGGGGGTTTGCTGTGGTAAGGTGCTCCCAGTATTGTTCCAGAATATGTGTTTTTCCCCACCCAGGGGCCTCGCGTCCTAATCTTTCCCTCTCCGCCATTTCACCCTATCTTTTCCTATCATGGTCTCTGCTCTGAACACATGACTCCTAACTGCCGTTAGGAACCCAGACGTTGACTGACTCTTCTTAACTTCTTCCTGCTGAAGGGGGCGATGGTGGGGGAATGGCAGTTGGGAATGGCAGTTGGGGCAGGTTTAGAGGTTGATCCAGAGGTCTGATAAGCTGGAGGGGGTTTGAAATATCTGGGCTAGCAGAATTTTCTTGGGTGTCTTATTTTTGTGGCCTATGCGATGGCATCTTCAGATGACATACACGAAGAATTAGACTAGTGAGTGTTAATATTCCACATGCAATGCCTCCTGGAGAGAGGTCATACCGTAGGAAGGAAAGACACATCGCAGCCATCCCAAAAATCCCTGACATGTTTGGTCATTTTTTTTTAATCCTATCAATTTAACTATAGTCTTTCTCCCTCTTCCATATTTATTTGGATCTTGTGATATTGTAGGTTAGAATAATTAAGCACCTGAACTAGTTCTCGGTTCTCAGTCCTCAAATCTTCCTCTGGCCATCCGGTGTCCATAGGAACAACTCCATGAGGTGTATTTAATTTTACCTCAAGGAAAGATGGAGCTTCGATATCCAGATTGCTATAAGTTTAGGCCACTGTTTATCTGTCCCAGAGTCAGGAGGGCTGTGGTCCCTAATTTAGTCATAATGGCCCTTCCTAGCAAGGGAGTGGGGCTCTCTGGCATTATTGAAAAAGAATGTGAAAAATTCAAGTCTCCCCATAATGCACCCGGTGGCTGAGAGAAAAATTTAGTCATATGTTTTCTGGAGACGCCTCAAATTGCTACACTTCCTTTTGGATGGTTGGCTGGGAGCGGAAAGGAGGACAGAAAAGGTGGCTCCAGTGTCAACAAGGAATTCAACCAGGTTTCCTTCTGTATCTGGAGTTACCCAGGTTCTGGGTTTCCGTTAGGTAGTTGGTTTGGGGGAGCCACCATAAAGAGCCCCGGACCCCACCAGTCCCTTTCAGGGACACTGGTTATCTAAGCCTTTGCGGATAGAGGATCCCTGAGGGTATTCGGATTTCCCAGTGACTGTTTCCACACAGGGGGCATGGCTTAAGGCGGTTTCAACTTTGATTGTCCCCTCTGAGGACATTCTTACAAATGTCCCTTGGTGCCAGGACCTCGGGAAGTCCGGTCTGACATAGTACATAAGGCCACAACTAAGGCCTCAGATTTTTTTCCCAAGCCTCCTTTCCTGTTCCTTATTTTCCTCTTGATCTCGGTTGTGATATGCCCAATTGACAGCTCGTAAGGACTCCTTCAGGGTCCCTTCTGGGCCAACAGCCAATTTTTGCAGCCTTCTCCGAATATCTGGAGCTGATTGAGTGACAAATTTGTCCTTTAGAATTGTCTCAGCCTCAGGGGTGTTAGGGGAGATAGCCGTATACTTAATGAGAGCCTCCCTTCGCCTTTCCAGGAAGATCACCGGGTTTTCATCCTGTGTCTGTAAGATAGTGGCTAATTTAACGTAATTTAAAGGTTTCACCTTAGATCTCCTTAATTCCTCCAAATCACAAGCTTGGACGTGGTGGCAATACCATTCCTCAACGGGGTGGTCATAGGGGCCCAAGTAGGCTCTTGGGATGGAACTGCCTGGGTCCTTATAGGACTTCCAATCCCATGATAATCAATGAGTTGCTCGTCCCCATATCTTTTAGCCACTGCCTGAACCCCCTGCTTCTCTGTCTCATTAAAAGCACTGTATCTTTTTAGGTCAATTCAAAAACATACTGTGATATTCTGAAAAGCCTCTATTTACTTACCTGGATCATTAAATCTTGTAATGAAAAAGGTACTTGTAATCTTATTTGAGTGGTGCCCCCTTGCGCCCTTCCGCCCCCACCCCCCGGGGGGCATTCTAGCTGCCATTAGGGGAAACACACCTGTTACACTGCCGGGAGGGCCTGGACAAGGTGGGCCGCAGGGACCAGAAGTGCACATTTTTTGAAGTCTGGATGTACAGATCGAGGACCCGAAGGGGGAGGGGGTTGGGGTGGAAGACTTCCCTTCCTCCTTCCCTAGGTCTGCTTTGGGTACAGGCAGGGACCTTTGGTTTTCTCCCTCGTTAGTTGTGAACCCCTTGGAGAGGGTTGCCAGTAGGCTAGGATCGACCTTACATTGCTCACATCTATCTCACTTTTCTCTTAAGGCCCCAAAACACTGAACAGGGGGGACTTCTCCCCATTTCCCCTCACGTTTGGGAACACGTTCAATTGTAGGATAGTATTCTAATTGTCACTTGTCTCTGGCAGCCAGGCTTCCTCCTCCAATTTGTACTGGGGCCGAGCCTTGGTGCAAAAGAAAATGAGTTGCTTTTCTTTAGGGTTCGTGGATCAAAATCATCCCGATTTTTCAGAATGCATCCCGAAGAGGTACTAGCCTTGGTTGGGGAATTGCCCATGTACAAGAAAAAGAGGAAAAGGCATCGTTTATCTCAATTTCCTATAGCTGGCCAGCAGAAGCCTCATCTCCTGACTCCGCCTTTGGCTGGCTCTGCGACTGGCAGCCGAAAGCCCTGTCAGGCTTGCGAGGTGCTGGGAATAGTCGCCATTACCCAGGCTTGACCCTACCTCCCAGAGCTGACCTTGTCTTCCCCGATTTCTCTTACCCCTCTGTTTCCTGACTGCAGGGCTTTGGGGGTGTCTGCTATGACCAAGCAAGCCTCCCCTGGTTGTAGAAGGATGCACTAATTTTATTCTGGCCCAATAGTAATTTACATATTGATCATAATAAAACTGTTCCTTTTAACAAATATATCTCAAAAGGCTGGCCAAAAACTTTTCTTGTAAGGATAAAATTGGCCGTTGAGGGAGGCTAAAAGGGCCAAAGTCGAGGTCTATTTCCTGTTTTTTTCAGCAGTGCCCACATAAATATGTTCCAGCCATGTGGGTGTCCACTTTAAAGTGTCTGGATTGGTATAAGTCAGCATACAGTGGGCTAAGTGTAGCAAAATGGCTCCCACGCATCCCAGTAAAAGACCTTTAATAGGGGCGCCTGGGTGGCTCAGTCGGTTAAGCGTCCGACTTTGGCTCAGGTCATGATCTCACAGTTCATGAGTCTGAGTCCCACATCAGACTCGCTGCTGTCAGAGCACAGCCTGCTTTGGATCCTCTGTCCCTCTCTCTCTCTGTCACTACCCCACTCACGCTCTCCCTCTCAAAATAAAAAATAAACATTAAAAAAAAGCTCTTCATGTATCATAGTCATCCATCCCTCATGTGGTACAGGCATCCGTTCCTCTGCCTTGCAGAAGCAACACAAATAATGTGGAGCATTTGGAGGCTGGCAGTGAGGACATCACCACCATCTCCCCAGCCTTCAGATCAAAGGAGGGGCAGTTTTAATCAGAGCTTGAGCAAAACAACTCAAAAGGGCATGCTGTCCTGCCCTTTTGGTTAAAATAATAGTTCTTTCCATCTTTTTGGTCAGACAAAAGAGGGGAAAAAACCCTTTGTTTACATTTTTTCCTTTACAAATCATCTATAACTTTTAGATTTTGTCCCAAGCTGTTTCTCTCCCAACAACCAGTCTCATTTAGGACAAAATTACTTTTTTTTTAACCTTCAACAAATATGTACATATTTCCATTTCTTATGTCTTTCTTACATATCCCCGTACTTCTTTAATCACTTTTTTTTTTTTTTAGAGCGAGAGAGACAGAGTGTGAGTGGGGAAGGGCAGAGAGAGAGAGAGAGAGAGAGGGAGACATGGAATCCGAGGCAGACTCAGGGCTTGATGAGGGGCTCACAGACGCACGAACCGTGAGATCATGACCTGAGCCGAAGTCGGACACTCAACCGACTGCACCCAGGCACCCCCTCCCCGTACTTTTTTAAATGTCCAAATGAATTTCAAGCAAAACTTGAGAGTTTCAGGTTATCAAAGACCCTGAAAGCTATCTTAACAATGACCCATGAACACCTTGAGACAGACAAAGTCAACCATTATTTTAAGTCACCTTTTTGCTGACAAACTGCAACAGAGATAACATGTGCTTGCTTGGCCTCCAGTTTCCATCTAGGAAATGCTGAGGACTCTACAGACCTATCTATCTTTTTTTTTTTTTTTTTTTTTTTAAATATTTATTTATTTTTGAGACAGAGAGAGACAGAGCATGAGCACGGGAGGGGCAGAGAGAGAGGGAAACACAGGNTCCCCCATAGCCCTTGAGGGCTAACAAGTTTGCATTAGATTACAAAACTCCATATGAAATTACACTATACAGTAGAGATAGAAGTTCACCTTTTTTTAAAAATATTTATTTATTTTTGAGACAGAGAGAGACAGAGCATGAGCACGGGAGGGGCAGAGAGAGAGGGAAACACAGGATCCGAAACAGGCTCTGAGCTGTCAGCACAGAGCCCGACGCGGGGCTCGAACCCACAAACTACGAGATCATGACCTGAGCTGAAGTCAGATGCCCAACCGACTGAGCCACCCAGGCGCCCCCAGACCTATCTATCTTAATTAGACTAACAAACTTAAATTAGTTTAAGTACCAAATCATGTTCCATCCGTGTCCGTTTAAAAGTCAATCAATTTGTTCGCCGTTGTCAGTTTTTACCTGGGGCACCAGCGAGGAAATCTGAAGTGGGCGGTGTAAGTCTAAGGGGGTGTTTTTTGTTCTTGACAGTGAGGGGAGAGGAGGAGCCCATGGTGCGGGAGGCCCCCAAAGGTATCGGAGCCAGTTATGCAGGCTGCACCCAAGCTGGTGCAAAAACAGCAGAAGCGAGGGGAAGGCAGGAGAGGTGAGGTGTCACCGAGAAGCCTGGAGGCAGATAAAAACCCAGAGGGCAGAGAAACAGGTCCCCTAGTTCTAAAGCCTGCCAGCTCGGACAGATGAGCAGATGCAGATTTCCCCCCCCACCAACTGGAAATGGGCAGTCCATGTGAGGCCAGAGAAGTCAGGAAACTTCCCTGAAAACAGAAGGAGGTTCACCAGCTGCTTGGGAATATGCCTTAAAGTCCCTGTCCCGAGGTAGACTGACCAGAGACAGTTGGCTCCAATTATCATCTGCGTCTTGTGGGAGGCTGCCAGGTGTCTTCTTTCCATCCCCCTGTGGGCATCAGGAGCAGGAGGAGGGTGGTGAGCCCAGAAGGGGATGAATTAAGTCCTGCTCTCTGCTCTGCAAGAGACTTTTGAAAGTGAAAGGTAAAAACTGGGGACCTGGGAGGTGAGCCATGTCAGAGCATCAGAAAGTACAAGGCCGCCTTCCATTGTTTTGGGGAAGCCTGTGAGTAGGACCCTTGGAAGTCACCTAGATCTCTCCTAGGAGGATATCAGAAGGATCAGTCCTGGGCTTTTCCACTCATTTCCCAGAGGAAGGGAGGGGCTGGCCAAGACAGAGAGAGGAGAATTCCACTAGATACCCAGGCGGGCAGCCAGGGATCCGGTTCTGCCAATGGCCTTTGGGTGTCCACCAAAGAGTAGCCTTGGTCAGGACCCATCAGTTGCTGTTCGGCCTCCGCCGAGTCCTACACATCTGGAGGTTCTTCTCGAAAGGAAGTCGGGACTCTACAACATTCCCAGCTACATTGGGAGACCCGATGGGAGGAGACCCAAGGAGCCTGTCACCCGAGACTTGAGAATGTCAGCCACACTATTCACTCTTAACTAGTGGATGGGTGCCCATTATTTAGTTTGAGAGTTTTATTTAGGATAGACAGAAAAGAGGGGGTGCTGGCTGCTCTTTACTTAGGGTTGGGAGACGTTGATATTCCGGATAAGCCCCCCAAGAAATGTTACAGGATTTTTTTTTTTTAACCTCAATACCTGGCATTCATTGTTTCACCACTTCTAAGAATGAAGAGGTGGACACAGGATAAAATGAGCAGCAGGCAAAAGTTTATTAGAGTATAAAAATAGCATGAAATAGTATTAGAGTAAGAATAGTATGAAAGCTCTGTTTGCAGAGAGAAGACATTCAAAATGAATGCCTGTGACAATAGGCACATGACAATAGGGACTTTGTTTTATAAGGTTTTGGTCACCCCCTCTTCCCTAAGCCCCTTGTTCCTTCTCAGGTCCTGCCCTTATTGGCTTGATCATTCTGGGTGCTGGGCTGTCCATTCCTTTTGTTTGTTTGTTTGTTTAATGTTTTATTTATTTCTGAGAGAGAGAGAGAGACAGCGTGAGCAGGGGAGGGTCAGAGAGAGAGGGAGACAGAATCCGAAACAGGCTCCAGGCTCTGAGCTAGCTGTCAGCACAGAGCCCGACGTGGGGCTCGAACCCACGAACTGTGAGATCATGACCTGTGCTGAAGTCTGACGCTTAACTGACTGAGCCATCCAGGCACCCCTGGGCTGTCCGTTCCTGATTGGCTCGATTCCATTGTGTGAGGAGTCAGACTGTGGTCCTACTGTCCTTTGTATAACATAAGTTTTAGGGTTTACTGATTGTAGTTAGTTACTTTGATTCTCAAATTCCTAAGGGGACCCTAAGGGGGAGTAGGTGGTGTCTGTTATATTCTTAAGAGGAACCTTATGCCCTAGGGGGTTTGCTATAGTCAGACACTCCCAGCATTGTTCCAGAATATGTGTTTTTCCCCACCCAGGGACCTCAGGTCCTAGCCTTTCCCTTTCTGCCTCGTTTACCCTATCTTTTCCTATCATAAAGTCAGTGATTATCCCCACTTTGCAGATGAGACAGATGAGGCTCGGAGGGGGGCCTTCACCCGCTCCAGGTCGCATGGTGAGGGAATTTTGGGGGGCAGAATTTGAGGCCAGGGCCCCGGCTGGCTTTAGAATGGACCTGGACTCACTAGGCTAAACTGCCTCTCCCACCGCACAAGGATGGGCCGGAAGAGGGGCTGGAGGAAGGGTGCTGGGCATCAGCATTTCTCAAAGCCCTTGCAGGGCTGTGGGCAGACACTACCATTCAAATGTCTGTCTGCTGCCCCACCAGGATGTCCCGAGTTACCACCCACGGATTCAGGAGGGAGGGCGTGGTGGGGTTTTGGCGAAAGAGGACCAGAGGCTCCTCTCCGACTTCTCGTTCTTGATCTCCCAGGACAGACATCAGAGGAGACCACATCCATTCCTTCAGCAGACTCAACCACTGTGAACATTCATGCCCTGACTCAAACCCCAGGTGAGGAAAGAGGCATAAGTCTGTCAAGATCCTGTCACTGCAGTTAGCAAGAGCCACAAAAATCTCAAGCTCGGGCCGATCGGGAATTTTGGGTTATGCAACTGAAAAGTCCAGTGGTAGACTGTCTGGCATGGCTCAGTCTAGGTGCTCTAATGATGGTGTCAGGAACCTGTCTCCATTTCTTGGCTCTATTTTTCCTGTGTTCACTTCATTCTCAGGTAAATTCTCCTTTTATGGGGCCAAGATGGCTGCTACCTACTAAGAAGCCAGAGGAAAGGGCATTTCCTCTTCCCCAAACCAGCAAATGCCGCACAGCTGAGCCCTTGGGTTACATGCCCACCCAGGGGCTGACCATGGTGGCCATAAGCCAAAGCTGATTGCCAGACCTGGGTCTTAGGTTCTACCTCCAAGCAATCCTGTGCCAACCGCACTGAATGAAGTGGACCCAGAATCAGGGAAGGGTGGTTCATAAAGAAAGTTCCAGGGGCTCTTACCAGAGGTGGGTGGATGCTGAACGGGGGAATATGCATCTGCGGGAGGGGAGGGCTGAGGCAGGGGAGGTACTGGCCTGGCAAATGGCTGGGTTAATTAAGTCATTTCAGTTATATCAAAATTGAGTAGCAGAGGAAATCCCCCTGTTCCTCCATCCGTGGACCTTCTCCACATCTTCTCTCTTTTCTCTCCCTGTTTCTGGATTCCAGACACAGTCCAACCAGAGTCCCAGTCCACCCCTCAGACACCTCTGCAGGCTGGTGGTGAGTGGGGCATGGGGAGGGGGTGGGGCGGGGGCCTGGGGCAAACACCGTTCCCTCTCTTCCTCCCACACTCTGGGTCCTGGGTTACTCATTTCAATTCTTCTGCTCTGAGTTCTCTGGGTGGTGGGGCAGACAGCCACCACATCCATTTGTTTAAAAACAAATCTTTTGCAGTCGTGAAAAATAAGATGCAGAGAGAAAAGTACAAAACCCATAAATGTACAACTTAACAAATTCTTCCAAATTGAGCCCCTGTGTCACCACCACCCAGCTCAGGGAACAGAGCTTTGCAACCACCCCAGGAACGCCCCCATGCTCCAAGGCCATTCATTTCTTCCTTTAGTCTCTTGATCTTTTTCCTTTTTTGAGTTTTCAAGTCGTTTTTGAACTTCATCTTGGGAGTGTAGCATGATTCAGAAAGTGCTCCCCAATTTTTCCTGTTAATATTTAAGGATATAGCTCATTTAATGATATAGCTCAATATAAATGATTTACCTAAACCCGTTCTGCTTGGGAATAATAACAATATTATAGGGAGATGAAATCCCTCGGCCCATTCCCCATTCTTGTTTTCTCCCCCATCTCTGAGAGGTCCCCACTGCGAGCACTGGAAGGGGAATAGTCCCCAGTGATTACTGTGCCACGTGAATGCCCACAGAAAATATCCTCCCATCCAAGTACTAACCAGGCCCGACCCTGCTTAGCTTCCGAGATCAGACGAGATCGGGCGCGATCAGGGTGGTATGGCCGTAGATTGCCCACAGAAAGTATCCTGACCGGGAGGTGTATTTGTGTGAGCCGATCATTTCCTAAACGATAGTTGTTCTAAAACTTGCTTCGCCGCACCCCCGCACCCCCCACCCCGCATCCGCCTCGCATGCAGCAGTCTGGAAGCTGTTCCCACATTCCTATATGAACACCAATCTTATCCTTTCGCACTGCTGCATGGTACTCACCTGGTGCCTGTGCACGGTTAGTGAAGCTGTGCACAAACATCTTCACCTCCTCTGCTACACCCAGTGCCACAGTAAGCAACCTTGTCCATTCCTCCTTAAGCAAATGCTTTTCACACTTATTATATATTATATATTGGTCACGGTTCTAAATATCTTACCCGTATTTGATCATTCAGTCCTCACACAAACCCTCTGAGGTCGAACAACCGAACTTTACAGAATACCGAAACAGAGGCTGACGCCCTGACACCCAGGGCGTCACCAGTCAGTGACCCAGCTCAGACGAGGGGACCCAGAACCTGGCTCTGCGGTCTTGCTTTTACCCACCACACTATGGGGCAAAGGGCACAGACGCTGAAATTTGTTGGAAAAGTGACCTGGGAAATGGCGGCACGGATTTGCCGTGCCACCAGCCATGAGCCAGAGAGTCCCCCTGTCCCACCCACACAGTGACATTTGGAACGTGAACTGACTTTGACTTCCTCCATCCAGAGGAGGGAGAGGGGCCCTTGCTGTTTGATGGGTCTGTATGTCCCTGAGTCACACCCGTGCCTCCTTGCTCATCTGACCTGAGTAGGAACAACACAGGAGCAGGCGGAGGAGACCCAGACCCCACAGCCGACGCCGATGGATGTGCTCCTAGCAACAGACCCGGGGACGGGCCCGAGCGGCCCAGAAGGTAAGGCCTGGGACTAGAAGGGTAAGATATAAATTTTGTTTAATTCTCTGTCTGGGTCAGCAGCTCCCCAGGCACACTGCTCAGAGCACCTGTTTGGGGAATTGTTAATACATTTTCAAAAAGTCCGTTTTGATTTGCGGTCAAAGGTGTTTGGGAAACTCTTGATTTAAATCCTTGCTGTGAATCCTTGATTTAAAGTTAAACCTATTTCTTTATAGTGGGACTTCCTGGAGTCTTATCAACGCCTATTTGTAGCAGGCATCACCTACAGGAGCACCTAAGTATGCAGTGTTTTCCAAACCTGATATGATAGACTTGGAACTTTCTTCTGTTCAGGCTCCTTTACGGGGCTGGTGCCCGGAATTGTGGACGTAGGTGTTTCCTTCATGTACCTTTTCATGTTAGAACAGGAGGTTTTCAGTTGCAAAAGACCGTGAATGCAACTAAAACCAAACTAGATTTATTGGTTACATATGTTCTGTGAAGTCCAAAGGCATCCATATCAGGAACAACTGCATCCAGGTGCTCCAGCACTGTCATCAGACCGGACGTGCTCTCTCTCTCAGCTCTGCTGTCTACATTCTCATGTTCTCGAGGGACTTTTCCTCTCTTGGTGGCAAAGATGGTCCCATAGTTGTTTTTATGCCACGAACCCAGCAAACAGGGCATATCTTTTTCTCATCGCCAGCCCAAGGAATAAAGTGGACTCTCATCGGCCCTTTTGCTGTAACATGCCGTGTCTGACCAATGGAAGCCTGGGAAATGGGTTGCTCTGAGTGGTGGGGCTTGAGTCTTATGCCCATTCTGGAGATGGGGGGCAGGGTCAGCCCTGCATGAACTGCATAGACCAAGAGGCAGGGAAGAGGTAGTTCCCCTCAGGACCAGTGAGTAGTTAACATTTCAGAGGTGTGTGGGAAAAGAGGTGGAGCCAAGGTGAAGGCAGCAGGTGGCCTCCAGTGCTTGTCTGGAGGATCAGCCTCTACTGGAAAGTACTGTAGCTTAGGCTATTTCCAGGCTAAGATGCATGCACAGTTGTGTAGACTGGGCACTGAACAAGAGCATCACCTCTAAAGACCATGTCATCCCCCTTGTAGATTTTTATAATTGTTGTAGTTTTCCAGGGATGGCAGTAAATCATTTAATTCTCATAGAGCCTGTCTATTAAAACAGTTTTACAACAGATGGAAGTAAAGTGTGTTGGAGAAGAGAACTTTTCTGTTTTCCACGAAAGTGCAGGTGGGGGTGCGTAGTGACTGTGTCCACGCTTCCCAGTGGTAAAAACCTTCTCACATCTCTGGATTCATTTGCTGTGAATCCTCGTTGACCTGAGTTACTCTGTGTTATTCTGTGTTCCTGATAATACGTGAGGGAAATTCCACTAGGCTGAGGGGTCATGGACTCCTGAGCCTCAGGGTCCCCCAGCGCCGCTCTCCCTCCTCTATCTTTGTTTTTCTTGTGCTGGATCTTGTCTTCTGCCCCGTGAGGAAACGGCCCCTGCCATCTGCAGGCTCAGAGCTCCACACTTCACCTAGTTGTCGCTCCCAGTGCTTCCTGGGAAAGCGGAAGGTTCCAGGGAAGGATGAGCCTGGGTCACATGCTCCCCCTTGTGGCCTGTGTCACAATAGAACCAGCCGGACTGGGGAAGGGGTGCTGTCTCCCCAAGGAAAAGGGAAGCTGTCCTCAGAAGAAGGGAGGCGTGCAGCCACCTCCATGGTAACAGCGACGCCAACATTAACTGGGAGCTCTTTTCCTCTATCCACTCATTCACTGCTCACAAGCACCCAACAGGGTAGGAACTGTCAAAACCCCATTCTACAGGAAGGCAACCGAGGCCCAAGAGGTTACTCTGCCACACAGCCCCAAATGGCAGAACCGGAAGTTGAGCCCAGGCTCTCTGGCAGCTGGGTGCTTGAGTGCTGCACCCACCCCCGGCCCCCCCCGCCGCCAGGGTGTCCTTTATACTTCCTGTGTCTCCTGTCCTTTACACTTCCTGTGTCTCCGCATGTTTGTCCTTGCTACTGGCCTTGCTCGAACCTTCCTCTGGGCTGGGCTTTTTTGAACATCTCTCAATCCCTGGCTTTCAGGTCATACTTAAGAAGTGAGGCTCTGGGATTGGTCTGGAAGCTCGGTCTTTGTGAGGCAGCTTTTCTGCCTGTTGGCTTCATATTGGGGCATCAGACAGGGGTGACCACTTCGCTGGGGACACTTCTCAGGGCCAGAAGGGCAGATATTTCCTTTGGGGCATTGACTTTCTGTTTAATATCCTTTTTAAAAAAAAATTTTTTTTTTGAGAGAGAGCATGCACACACAAGTGGGGGAGGAGCAGAGAGAAAGGGAGAGAGAATCTCAAGCAGGCTCTGCCCTGTCAGCACAGAGTCCGATGTGAGGCTCCATCTCACGAAATGACCTGAGCCGAAATCAAGAGTCGGATGCTTAACCAACTGAGCCACCTAGGTGCCCCGGCTTTAAAGAGAAGAACCGGGCCGCCTGGGTGGCTCAGTTGGTTAAGCGTCAGACTTCGGCTCAGGTCATGATCTCACGGTTTGTGGGTTCAAGCCCCACGTCGGGCTCTGTGCTGGCAACTAGCTCAGAGCCTAGAGCCTGCTTCAGATTCTGTCTTCCTGTCTCTCTGACCCTCCCCTGCTCACGCTGCCTCTCTCTGTCTCTCAGAAATAAATAAAACATTTAAAAAATTTTTTAAAAATAAAAAAGAAAGGAACCTTCTGGTATTTCTGGTCTGGGAGCAGAAGTGACCTTCCAAGTGTTTTATAACAAGTATGTCCAGGCTCTGCTTCTCCTGGTGCTGGGCCCGTGTCCTGGAGGCCCCCTACCCCCTGCCTGGCTCAGAGAGATGCTACCCTTTGCTTCCTGGATTATGGAGCAGCCTGGGAGGTCCCAGGAGAAGAGCTGAGGGTTTAGGCTCACTCAGTCTTTCCACACCTGCCATTCCTTGCTGTCCCCGGGGTAGGAGTGGGGGGCTGCTGTGCCTGCCCACTGAATGTGGGGACGTGGGAGAGGGTGTCAGTGACATCCCTTATTTCCTCCACCACTCACTTCCGCCCTCTGCCACCTTCTAGCCACTCCCTCTGCCGCTCCCACTAAAGGCACCACGCTCTCCAAGAGGCGATCTCCAGGCAAAGACGTCAGGCCGGACGCTGCCCTCGGGCCGACTGGTCAGTAAGTCCCTTCCCAGACTGGAAATAGCTATTTCCTATTCTCTGTGTATTTCTAGCACCCGGACCACTGCCCAGCATGAAATGGTCCTCGTTAAACATGTGTTGGCCGAATACATGAGTTCAAGGCTGGAAGAGGGTGGGTATAAGGCAGACATCCAATAGATGCCCTGACAGACGAATGACTGCATAAGTGAACACAGCACGCAAACGACCCTAAAACACAATGGCTTCAAATGACAACCGTTTGCTTAGCTCTGGAGTCTGCAATTTGGAACGTTAGTCTGGGCTCAGTTGAGTGCTTCTTCTGGCCTCAGCTGGACCTAATCATGCATCTGAGATCAGTTTGGGGGCCAGTTTGAGGTGTTCTGTTTCAGGGACACCTCGATTCTCCCCTGTGTGGTCTTCTCTTCCACTTCCTGCCCAGCCAGCCTCAATGAATCAATGGAAGTGATATGTCCCCAGGTCACTCAGAGTTCATTCATTCATTCAAAACATATTCACGAGCACCTACGGTCTTCTAGGTGCCAGGGATAGAGCAGTGAATAAGCCGGACAAAAATCTCTTCCCTCATCGGGCAGACATTCTAGTGGGGGAAGAGAGACAATAAGTAATAACGATAAGAATTGTGTATCAGGTGGTTTAAAGCTGCTATCAAGAGAAATAAAGTAGCATTAGGATTAGAGAGTGACTGGGGAGTTTTCTGCAAAGGGCCAGGGAGACCTCCCTGAGAAGGAGCTTTGGGGAGTCACGGATGTCGGGGGAAAGGCATCCCAGGCAGAGGCAGCTGCCAGTGCAAAGGCCCTGAGGTGAGAGGGACCTGGCGTGGCCACCAGCAGGGCTGCCGGTGGGGCTGGAGCATCTGGGTGAGCAGGAGATTGAGGGGCTGAGGTGATGGGAGTCACATGCTGTGTCATCGGAGGCTTTTGGTCTAAGTGTCGCGAGGCAGAGACCGAGTTTCACCCCCACTGACTCTGCCACTCACTGCTTCACTCCACACACCTTTGCTGCACTCTGACTTGCTCCCTGTCTGTCACCCCAGGCCCCAGTGAGGACGACCCCTTCTCCTATGGTAAGTTACCTGTGGGAGGATGTGGGAAGAGGGAGGGAGGGAGACCCTTCTTGCCACACTCCGTTTTCCTCTCTGCAGATGAGGACACTCTCCGGAAGCGGGGGCTATTGGTCGCAGCTGTGCTGTTCATCACGGGCATCGTCATCCTCACCAGTGAGAATGGGGGTGGGGGTGGGGTCACCTCTGCCCTACGACTGGGAGGGAGGCAGGTTTGGCTTGCCCTTTGACTGAGGAGTCGGTTCTTGAAGGCCCCCGGGCAGAGTTGTTCTGTTTATTTTTATTTTTTTAATGTTTATTTATTTTTGAGAGACAGAGAATCAGAGCATGAGTGGGGGAGGGCAGAGAGGGAGGGAGACACAGAATCCGAAGCAGGCTTCGGGCTCCAAGCTGTCAGCACAGAGCCTGACTCGGGGCTCGAACTCATGAACAAGCACGGGAAGAAGCCAGGGTGGCTGGGGCTGGGTGAGCCCGAGGGAAATAGAAGGACATGCAAGGGTGGCAGCCAGGAGACTTGTCTTCTGAAATCTCCCCCTCCCCCACCCCCATTTGCTTTGGTCCAACCTCCTGACCTCCTATTGTCCCTTAAGCCCACCTGTCTCCTCCTACCTCAGGGCCTTTGCACTGGCCATGCACTCTGCCTGGAACACCCTTCCTGGCTCCTCCCTCACCTCCTTCAGGTCTTTGCTCAAATGCCTCCTCCTCAGTGAGGCCCCTCAAGGCATCACCATGAAGATGCCCTCAGCTGCTGGGCCTTCCCTGCCTCCTTCCTGGCTTTAGTTTTCTGCTGAGCAAGCATCACCCTCTGACCTCACTGTCCACACACTTAGTCATTTTTCTCACTGTCGGTCTCCCCTGCTGGAAAGTCAGTTCTACCAGGGTAGGGATTTTATTCATTCCTGTTCCCAGCGGTGTTCCCAGGGCCTAGATCAGAGCCTGGCACATAGTGGGTACACAGTAAATACTTGCTGAATGAATGAATGAGTAACACACAAACTAGGATGGGTTTTCAAAAGGCTCCTCTGTGAGGGGGAGGCTGTTCCCCTGGGGGCCCTTATGCTGGCTTTTCTCCCCTGCGCTTCTCCTCACCAGCTCAGGGCCGCCTCGAAGCTTCTCCGGGGGCAGGGCTGACGGGCCTTGTCCTCCAGCACCCAGAGCACATGGAATCATCAGCATTATTCCAACTCATGACTGAACCCTCTCCTTCACCCACAGGTGGCAAGTGTAGACGGTTACCCCAATTGTGCCGGAGTTATAACAGGTGAGGCCATCAGAAGTAGGGGCCGGCAGCCCAATCGATGGGCACCCAAGACTGAGTCCCCACTGGATCACCGTGCCCAGCCACCTTCCTCCCTTCTCGGAGCCTATGTAATAGTCGGTAGAGTCCAGCCCGAGAAGGAAGACCCGGATGGAGACAGAGCGGGGGCTGATGGCCCAAGGTCCCTACGCTCCCAACCCCGCCCACCCTGGGGGCTGCAGGGCCCCCTGGGCGGTGTCTCCTCCTGCCCCCCCACATTGTCCCATTCTGTTCCGATGAAGAGTAAAGCACTGTGGTCCTTGCCCATGGTCTCTGATCATTCATGACTAGGGGGTGGGAAAAAGCGGCTGGGACTCTGGTCGGAGTAGTGAGGGGGTCACAGGCTCAAAAGCCAGGGCAGGGAATAGAGCGAACACAGCCGGGCTGGTGGGAGGCAGGAGGGACCGGAGTGTGGGCCACAGGGGCCTCTGGCTGGTGAGAGCATCAGCCGGGATTCTGCCTAGGGCTGTTTGAGACCCCTGGCGCAGTCCACGTGCAGAGCCTTGTGGTCAATGCGAGCTCACCCCTAACGTTGGTAGGTAGTATTGGTAACTGGTCAAACACAAAAGGAGGCCCTAGGCCCATAGCGGCATGCTTTTCTTCACACTCCAGATCCTTCCATCAGTGGGAGTGGCCTCTCACACGTGTGGACACCCCAGCCTGCACGTCTAAACCCCATTCACAGCCCCCCCCAACACAAATGACTGCCTCTGGGCTACTTCTTGGTGTAGGGGCGTGCCCACCAAGAAGACCACCAGGCGGTGAAGAGGGCTCGGAGCGGCTCGAGTGGGGACTTCTAGGGTCCCAGGGACCCAGAGCAGGCTCCAGAAGGGGCACAGGCTAGTGGTCACTTCCTGAAGGCCCTGTCACCCCTTGAAAGGATCACAACCAGATAAGACCAGAGCAGGCCCCTGAAGCATGGGGCTGAGGGCAAAAGTCACTACCCCAGTTTAAGGGTCATAATGACAAAATAAGAGATAAGACCCTGTTCACAAGAGGTTACGTAACAATATTTCACAAACCTCAGGTCACGGCCTATTCATGGGTTATGAAATCACTTTTGTGGGCTGTGAGTAGCATAGAAAAAAATGTAATAAAACAGAAAAGAGAAATATCGGAATGTATCACAAATAATATGACACTATATAAACTCCTCTCAATTTTTGCCACGTTTTTATCCCACCTGTATTATTATTCACTTTTTAAAGAGATCAACTCTCTTTATTTTTTTAAAAAAAATTTTAATATTTTTGAGAGAGAGAGAGATACAGAGTGTGAGCGGGGAAGGGGCAGAGAGAGAGGGAGACACAGAATTGGAAGCAGGTGCCAGGCTCCGAGCTGTCAGCACAGATAGGCAGTGCTGGAACTCACAAATCAAGAGCTCATGACCTGAGCCGAAGTCGGACACACTTTGCCAACTGAGCCAAAGTGAGCTGCCCAGGCACCCCCTCGCTTTATTTTTTTAAGCTTATTTATTTATTTTGAGAGATAATGAGTGAACATGAGTGGAGGAGGGGCAGAGAGAGGGAGAGAGAGAGAGAATCCCTAGCAGGCTCCAAGCTGTTAGCACAGAGCCTGACACAGGGCTCGATCCCACAAACTGTGAGATCATGACCTGAGGCGAAATCAAAAGTCAGAGGCTTAATGGACTGAGTCACTCGGGCACCTCAAGATCACCTCCCTTCTTACCTTAAGTACAGTTATTTCAAAAGGAACATTCATATATGGAAAACCAGCACTGCTTCATGTAAGTGGAAGGTAGCCATAAAGATAAATCCATTGAAAACAAACATATGTGATACATAGTATATATACATATGAGATCTGTATTGTGTATATGTATAGATGTATGATTATAATATATGTATATTACATATGTGATATATATATAGTATGTAATATATACATATAGGGGGAGTCTAAAAATGTTTGTGATTGACACCCACCATCTGCTAATCAGATGCCTAACAATCAGGAGGGAATATCATTCATATATTATATATATATATTATATATATATTATATCATTATATATATGAATATATATATAATGATATAATATATTACACGCACGCACACATGTGCATGCATACAACCTGTGGCATGTTGTGAGGGAATAGTACTTAGCAATAAACAGGAGAAGCTACTGGTACACATGATGTTGTGGATGAATCTCAAAAGCATTATCTTGGGTGCAAGGAGCCAGCTACAAAAGAGCCCAGACTGTATAATAATAGAAAGTTCTGGAATAAGCAAAACTAATTGATGGTGGTATCAGTCAGAACAATAGTTGCTTTTACGACTCTTATGTTGCCCCTACTGTGGGGGTGGGGCGTTGACTGAGACGAAGCGAGAGGGCGCACTTTTTGGAGGGTTGAAATGTTCTGTCCCACGATGGTGGTTCAGGTTACACGAACGTATTTATGTCACAGAGAGCAGCGCCAACTTCACTGCAGGCTTCAGGTCTATGTACTTGGGGACACGTAAGTTATACCGCAATACAAAACACAACAAAATATAACATAAAAAGGCAGTTATGTGTTGGGTGGTGACGGCTTCTGGGTCCTGGATCGGAGACAGAGCAACAGGACGCTGAAGGTGCCATAGACGGCGGGCAGGGGACCCCTCAGCTGACGTGGAGGGAGAAGCCCCACCCGCCAGGGGTTGGTTCCGTTACTGTAAAATGATAGGAAATATGTATATTGGTTTTTGGTCCCAGTTTCTGCCACAGAGCTCCTAAAACCCTTGGAGTTTTGGGGTGGCAGGAGTTTCTTTTGTTATAACGGGGCAAAGTGGGGTAGGCTCCCCAGTGGGTCTAGTCACCAGAAAAACCAAGTTATGATTAGAAGCTTGTAGCTTCCAGTCCAACCCCATCGTCTGGAGGAGAGAGAGGGGCTGGACATTGAGTTAACGGTCAGCCATGCCTGCATGATGAAGCCTACCTGATGGGGCTGCCCCCCAGCTCCACGCAGGGCAGAAGCTCCCGTAGTCAGGATTCTCCAGACCTTGCTCTATGTTCTCCTCCCCTGGTTGTCCATCCACATCCTTTATCATATCCTTTGTTATATAATAAACCGGCAAACATAAGTGTTTCCCTGAGTTCCATGAGCTGTTCCAGCAAATAACCAAATCCAAGGTGAGAGAGTCGTGGGAACCTCCAATTTGGAGCCAAGTTCGACAGACCTACTGACAGTTGGCATCAGAAATGAGGGGGGCAGCCTCGTGGGGACAGAGCCCTTAACCTGTGGGGAGTGCATTGACTCTGGTTAGTGTCAGACTTGAGCTGAAGTGTAGGACACCCCGCTGGTGTCACAGGGAATTGCTCGGTGTGGCGGGTAGTGGGAGAGGAAACAAGAAACAGACGGGAAGAGAGGCGAAGTTTTTCTTATCATCAGGTTCTGGGAATCATTTGCAAAGTCTTAGCCTAGAACCTCCTCCACTAGCCTTTCCAAAAAAGCTGCTCGTTCCTCACACCAAGCTAACCCATTTTTGCTTGAAATCGACAGCAATAATCTCAGAATCTCAGTGGTTTACAACAGCAAAGGTTTGTTTGTACCTACGCCTCACGTCAATCATGGGTGGGCTGAGAGCAAGATGTGACCTCAGCTGGTAGAGAAGCCACCACCAGAAACCGTTCTGGTTATCAGTGACAGAAAGAAGAGAGAATAAGGTGAGACACGCGCTGTCTCTTGTGGCCTCTGCCAGAAAGGACACACATCACTCCTCGCATTCCATCGGCCGGAGCAAATGGCATAGCCGCGTTTGAGTTCAAGAGGGCAGGAAACTACAATCTTCTTAGAGAGAGGAAACTGGGTATTGCCGCAAAGGAAATTTATTATCTCACATACCAAGAATTCTGGAAGCCGAAGCCCTATTCAGTGTCAAAAGACATAAGCCAGAAACAATAGTGATTTCAAAAAGGTGATTTATTTCTCTCTCATATAACGGAACTCTGAAGTGTGGAGTCCGAGGCTGAAGAAGGGGTTCCATGGTGTCATATGGGACTAGGCTTCTACTGACATACTGCTTTGCCATGCTTAGCATATGGCTCTAATCCTCAAGATCACAAAATGGCTGCAGGAACCTCACCCGTCATGTCATATTCCATGGGAAAAAGCAAAACGCAAAGCAAAAGGTGGGGGTTTGGGGAAGGCACCACTAAGTGAGTTTACGCCTTTAAAAAAGACTTCCCAGGATCTCCCCCCAAAGACTCTACTTACTTCTCACTGGCCACCTTCTATCTGCAAAAAGAAATTGGAAAACGTAGTCTTTTAGCTCATCCACCCTAAATATCATCATGGAAAACAACAGCCCCAAGGAATTTGGTGATGTGGTGGGGAGGGTGTTGAGCTTGCCCCAAATTAAGGATGGGGACTCGAGCTGTTTTCATTCAAATATGAAAGCAAAAGGTAAATCTTTTAAAAATTTTTTTTAAATGTCCATTTTTGAGAGGAAGAGAAAGACAAAGTGCAAGTGGGGGAGGGGCAGAGATAGAAGGAGACACAAAATCTGAAGCAGGCTCCAGGCTCCAAGCTGTTAGCACAAAGCCTGATGCAGGGCTTGAACTCATGAGCCATGAGATCATGACCTGAGCCCAAGTCAGACATCTAACTGACTCAGCCACCCAGGAGCCCCAGGCAAACATAATTCTTAAGACTGGAGTCTGTTGAGACCTCCAGGAGACAGAACCCTGAAAGCACATCCCCAGATCTCTCCAACAGTACCCCCAATGCTCTCAAAAAGCTGTTCATCTGCTGTCCCACCCCTTTCTGGAACAAGACCCCTTTTTCTGTTGTGTGATATCTTAACGGCAGCCTTCTCTTCCATTCTTACATCAGGGGAGAGACGGCTTGCCAAGAGCTAATGGAATTGTTCTTGTAATGCAGCCAGGCTCCTGAGTATAATACTGACAAGATTCTTGTTCTGGAAGAATTAAGGCCGAATCATGCTAACTGGAAGGAATCTGCTTTCTTCACATGGGACCACATTGTGCTTTCATTGGGGTGTTGGGAGGGACTTCCAAGGCTTGCTTCAGTGAGGTGTTGCTTCTACCGAGGTTGGTGAGCTCTTCCCGGTGGGAATTAGACAGGATTTATGTGAAGTGGCTTCACACATCATGTGAAGTGGCTTTGTGATGGGTCCTCTTGCCTAGGTTAAATGACCTTTCCCAGCATTCCCCTCCCTGTACGCTTCTGGTTAGGGTGGCCTGCAAGAGAAATTCTCATCAGAGGTTGCTGGGTTGGGGTTAGAGCAGCAGCCATTTTGTGGCTTACACTGGCTGTTGTTTATCTGCCACTCATCTCATTGGCAGAAGGCAGCCAGGCCTGTTCCATCTCTCCCTCTGTCAGCTCCTCCAACTTCCGGGCTAGATGTGAGCCTATCCTGGGATGGGGTGTGCTGGTGTTGGCAGGACATTGCACCACCAAGGTCACAGGCAACAAGAAAGGCATGGGGTTCAGGGGTGCCTGGGTGGGTCAGTCGGTTAAGCATCCACTTTGGCTCAGGTCATGATCTCACAGTTCTTGAGTTCGAGCCCCACATCGGGCTGCTCTGTGCAGACAGCTCAGAGCCTGGAACCTGCTTCCGATTCTGTGTCTCCCTCTCTCTCTGCCCTTCCCCTGCTCTCTCTCTCTCTCTCAATAAATAAACTTAAAAAAAATGAAAAAGAATGGCATGGGGTTCAGTCTATTCTCATGAACTCCAACTTCTGTTGGTGGGTTCCACCATCGGTGGGTTCTAGATTGTTCTTGCTCATCCTGGCCTTACACTTACCTTTCCTTCCTGACTGCCTCCCCCATAGACTTCCAGTCCAGCATCAAGTACTGAGACAATAGCCTTATAGAGATAGCTTAACTAATTCTCACAATAGTGAAAGGTCAAATTCCTATAACAAATTGTGTGTGTGTGTGTCTGTGTGTGTGTATGTATGTGTGTGTTAGTGGTTCTGCTCTGCTGATACAGAATTTGGTCCAAGAGTGGTTCAAGAAAAGCCAAATCTTAAGGATGAGTTTGGGGGTTTTTCTGGAATTGTTTTTCTGATCTAATTAGATTGAAAGGCATTAATGAGTCTGTTTCCAGTGGTAAAGGGGACACTGATAGCCCATTGTATGAAGTGGTAAAGCAGTTACTCAGATCAGTACCAGTGGCTTCCTGAATCTGGAGACAAGCCTCTGGGTGACCAAGTATTCACTTCCATAGAACATGTTAGTACAAATAGGCATATAAGAGTTGTTTGGTTGCCTCTAACAGTGCTGGAAAACTTGGGGAAAGAGAATGGTGAGCTCAGAGCTTTACATTACCATCCCAAGAGCTATACAAGGGACTTAAAAGCTTCTGTGACTGCGTGGAAGGAAAATCATCCCACAGACACAGGCCAGGAGTTCTGAAAACCAGATTCAATGTGAAATCCTATGGGTGGCTGAATTACAACTCAAATCAAACTTCCAACCTCACAGGGTCTTTTTGTTAATGTTAGAGTATCGCATGGGAAGAAACAGAGGCCTTAAAATTGGGATTGAGATATATGAGGAGATTCTGTTTATTTATTTATTTATTTATTTATTATTTTTGAGAGAGAGTGTGTGTACAGGGGAGAGGCAGAGAGAGAGAGAGAATCCCAAGCAGGCTCTGTGCTGTTATCACAGAGCCTGATGCAGGACTCTAACCCACACACCATGAGTCAAGAGCTCAAGAGTCAGATGCTTAACTGAATGAGGCACCCAGGCACCCTGAGCAGATCCTAATAAGGTTGTCTAGTCTTCTTTGCCCACAGAGTGAGCCTGTACCCTGCCTGAGGAGCTTAGTCTCCTCCTGCCTGAAGAAGCAGTATGGCCTTCGCTAAGGGTAGCTGCCTTGCCAGGGGCCGCTGGTCTTCCTACATTCTTTTCTTGCTTCTGAAACCTATACCTCCACTCAAGTCTCAACAGAACCCAAAGAGTGAGGTACAAAATAAGACCCACGAGGAGGTCACCAAAACAACTGCCCATTTCCATTTGCCAACGTATAGCAGCAGAAAACCGCAGAATGGGTATGGAAATGGGTCAAGGTGGATTAAGGTGGTGGCAGAAGATAAAGTTGTTTCAGGCCAAATATATTGATTGGGCCCACCGAGCAGAGATTCTGGATTCCATGTTTGAACACATGGGTCTAAGAATATCTGTGAAGGTTTGCTTGGTTGTTTGAGTGACATATGTACCTAAAGGTGGCCTGTAGTAGGTCAAAATGTCAGAGGTTCCTTGGAGTAGCACCGAGCATGAGTCAGCAAACCTTGTCTGCAAAAAGCCAGACAGCATATGTTTTAGGTTTTATAGGCCAGTGTCAGCTGCAGCTCTGCCACTATGGTGGAAATGCAGCCAATGACAATTTGTAAATGAATGATCATGGCCGTGTCCCAATAAAAGTTTACTTAGGGGCACTGAAATTTGAATCATATTGTTTGCATGGACCACAAAATATTATTCTTCTTTTGATTTTATTTCAATTAAAAATGTAAAACCCATTTTTGGTAGCCTGTGGGCCATACAAAAACAGCCTGTACAGTAGGTTCGGTCCCTAGGGTAGAGTTTGCTGACTTCGACTATAGAGGAAGATATCCAAAAAAGCTTGGGACCTGGAGGACACTGTGCTAAGTAAAATAAGCCAGACACAGAGAAATAAATACTGCATGAGATCACTTATAAGTGGAATCTATAAAAATCAAATTCATAAAAGCAGAGAGTGCAGTGAGGGTTGCCAGAGACAGGGAGATGTGAGAAATGGGGAGATGTGGGTCAAAGGGCACAAAGTTCCAGTTATACAAGTAAATTCCGGAGATCTAATGTACAACATGGTGACCTTAGTTAGTAATACTGTATTTATTACACTGATACTGGATTTTGCTAAGAGAATAGATCTTAGGTGTTCTCACCACACACATACACACACACACACACACACACGTGCGCGCGCACACACACACACACACACACACAGGTAACTACATGAACTACATGAGGCGATGAAAATGTTAATTAGCTTGGTTGTGGAAATCATTTCACAATGTGTACATATATCAAAACAACATAATGTACATCTGAAATATATATAATTTTTATTCATCAATTATACCTCAGTAAAGCTGGGAAAAAACACACCCAGGGTTAGAAAGATTGGAACACTGAGTGGCTTTCTCATTTAAGAGTGGCTCATGGGGCACCCGGGTGGCTCAGTTGGGTAAGCATCCGACTTTGGCTCAAGTCACGATCTCAAGGTTCATGAGTTCAAGCCCCATGTCAGGCTCTGTGCTGACAGCTCAGAGCCTGGAGCCTGCTTTGGATTCTGTGTCTCCCTCTCTCTCTCTGCCCCTCCCCTGCTCACACTCTGTGTGTGTCTCTCTCTCTTTCTCAAAAATAAATAAAAATTAAAAAATAAAAGAGTTGCTCAGACACACACACTGGGTTTAAGGAGCTGCAATGATATCACTATCATTAGCTGTCACATGGCATCATATAAGAAGGAACCCTAGCATCTTTGAAGAGCTCTATGGTGGCTCTTTTTTGAAAGTCAGAAATTCTAGTGGAAATGGCTGTCGTTGAACTGGGATCTTTTTTTTTTTTTTTTAAACATTTATTTATTTTTGAGAGACAGAGAAAGACAGGGTACAAGTGGGGGAAGGGCAAAGAAAGAGGGAGACAGAATCCAAAGCAGGCTCCAGGCTCCAAGCTGTCTGCACAGAGCCCAACACAGGGCTTGAACCCATGAACCGCGGAATCATGACCTGAGCTGAAGTCGGATGCTTAACCCACTGAGCCACCCAGGCACCCTGAAATGGGATCTTTAAATGCAATAGGCATGATGGAACCCGTAGGTGGCAGGGACCCTGGTGACACTTACACAGCAAAGATGAGACAGCATGGTTTCCACAGTGGGTAGTGAAGCCAAAACAATGATGAGAATAGTCTGACTTGCAGAGATTTTTGGCATTTACTAGTTTGTCATGGAATCCCTAGAAATGAAATAGGTGGGCAGGCTACTAAAGTCTTGCTCAATTTGAATAAGTGGATGAATTCTGAGTCTAGTGAGTGAACTCTGACCTGAATAACCAAAACAGAGGAATGGTGTCTCAATTACTTCCTATGCTTGAGACTTTGATTAAAGGAGAGGCCAGGTTCCTTTGAGCAAGGACGCTATTACAATGCCAAAAATGTATGCTGTTAATCTTTCTCCTAGACTTCTCCAGAGAGACCTGTGGCCATTTACCAGGCAGCTGTGTACTGGAGAAAAGGAAATAAGCAGATTTTCCAAGGATTACTGGACTCTGGGTGGGAAATTACTCTAGTCCCTGAAATCCCAGGAACCAGTGGTTTGCTAGTTAGAGTCAGTCTTTGGAGGTCAGGTGATCAACGAAGTTTGGGGGAAGTTCTGTCTCACCCTGTGGATACCTGTGTATATTTTTTCAATGCTTAGATGCATTGGTTCCCTGAACCATGGAGGGAGGATACAATGGTTATAAAAGCCAAGTGGGAGCCACTAGAACTCTCTCCACCTAGGCAAATACTAAACCAAAAGCCATACCACTTTCCTGGAGAAACTGCAGAAATTGGTGCCATCATTAAGACTTGAAGGATGCAAAGGTGGTGATTCCCACCAACTTGCCTACCTGGCCTGTGCAGAAGGCAGAGGGATCAGAGAGAATGACAGAGGATCATCATAAACTTAATCAGGTGGTGGCTCCGATTGCTGTTGTTCCCAATGGGGTTTCGTTGCTGGAGCAATCAGCACATCTCCCGGGACCTGTTATACAGTTATTGATCTAGAAAATGCCTTTTTATCTATACCTGATAGCAAAAACCATCAGAAGAAGTTTGTTTTCAGCTGGCAAAGTCAGACACACCTTTACTGTCCCAGCTTAGAGGTGTACCAACGCTCCAGCCCTACGTCATAATATGGCCTGGACCTTCCTTTTTTTTTTTATTTTTTTATTTTTTATTTATTCCTAGGAGAGAGAGAGAGACAGCGTGAGCAGGGGAGGGTCAGAGAGAGAGGGAGTCACAGACTCTGAAACAGGCTCCAGGCTCTGAGCTGGCAGTCAGCACAGAGCCCAACGCGGGGCTCGAACCCTCGAACCGCGAGATCATGACCTAAGCGAAAGTCGGACGCTTAACCGACTAAGCCACCCAGGCGCCCCTGGACCTTCCTTTTACACAGGACATTATGCTGGCCCATTACATGGATGGTATTATGATGATGGGAATCTGGTGAGCAAGAAGCAGCAACCACTTTAGACACATTGGTAGGACACTTTTATGCCAAAGAGTGGGGAATAAATCCCACCCACAAAAATGTGTGGCCTATCACTTCAGTGAATGTTCTTGGGGTCCAGCGATTTGAGGGGTGCTGAGATATTCCTTCCTAGGTGAAGGAGACGTTGCTGCCTGTGGTCCCTCCTGACACTGAAAGAGAAGCACAATGCCTGGGGAGCCCCTTTGGATTTTGGAGTCAACATATACCTCATTCGGGAATACTGCTGTAACTCATGTACTGAGGAACCTGAAAAAAACCACCATTTTTGACTGGGATCCAGAATAAAAGAAAGCTCTGTAACATATTCAGGCTAATATGGTGGTGCTTGAAGTGTCAGTGGTAGATAGGGATGCTGTTTGGCCACTGGCTGCCCCCCTCTAGGTGAATCCTGGAGTAGGACCTGCAGACCTCTAGGATCCTGGAGCAAAGTCATATCATTCTCTGAAAATAATTATTCTACCTTTGAGAAACAGTTCTTGGGGTTTTCTACTGGGCTTTAGTAGAGACTATCTACCTGACCACAGATCGCTAAGATACTATGCAAACTGAGCTCTGTATCATGACCTGTTGTATGACCCAAGGAGTCACAAAGTTAGGCATGCACCACAGCAGCAAACTGTGGGAGTGTAAATCACAAGATGACTCTAGCGGGTTGTGAAGGCACAGGTACTTTGCATGAGAGAGTTACCCCGATGTCCAGATCTCTGATTCCTGCTTCAATGCCTTCTCTCTCCCAAACCTCAGCTATCGCTAACAGAGAGTTCTCTATGACCAGTTGACTGAGGAAGAAAAAAACTCAGATTTTACAACTTGTGAAACTCTGGTTTACATAGAGTTGTGCAGGACATGGAGACACCACCCAAAAGTGGACAGCTGTATCAATCACTGCAGCCTCCTTCTGAGGGATAGGGGTAATGCAAATTTTCCTAATGGGTAAAAATTTGAGCAGTGCACCTGGTTGCCCATTTTGACTAGAAGGAGAGATGCCCAGAAATATGGATTTATATCAGTTCATCTGTTGTGACTAATGGTTTGGCTAGATGGTCAAAGGCTGGTTGAAAATGGTTTCTCTAGATGGTCAGAGACTGCTACAAGGAGGTCTGGGGAAGAGATACGTAGATAGACCTCTCCAGAGGAGGAACATAATTGATCCCATGTTAATGCTCACCAAAGAGTGATCTCAGAAAGTAAGATTTTAGGAAGATAAGACAACCCATTTTGTGGACACCAATCAACCACTTTCCCCAGCCACTCCTGTCATTGCCCAACCAGCTCACTGACAGTGTAGCCAGGATGGTAGTTATGGGAGTTGTGCATGGGATCGGCAACAGGAACCTCCACTCACAAAGGCTGATCTGGCTACTGCCAACAATAATGCCCAGTCTGGGAGCAACAAAGACGCACACTGAATCCTCTGACACATTAGGGCATGCCGTATGCACCGCTCCACAGAACAAGTCAGCTTGATGATGGCAGGCTGGTTCCCTTGAAATGCCTCCCTCATGGAAAGAGAAGCACTTTTTAAAATAACCACTTTCTTGGGGCACCTGGGTGGCTCAGTCAGTTAAGCGTCCGACTTCGGCTCAGGTCACGATCTCACCATTCGTGGGTTCGAACCCCACATCGGGCTCTGTGCTGATAGCCAGCTCAGAGCCTGGAGCCTGTTTCAGATTCTGTCTCCCTCTCTCTCTGACCCTCAACTGCTCATGCTGTCTCTCTCTCTCTCAGACACAAATAAGAAAACATTAAAAATTTAAAAAATAAAATAAAATAACCACTTTCATGTAACTTAATTTACATACTATACAATCCACATCTTTATAGTGTATAACTTAATGGTTTTCAGGATATTCATAGATACTTACAAACTATCCAACAGTTTTAGAACATTTCCATAGGCCCACAAAGAAACCCCAGGAGGATTCTGGGAAGATGGAAGATTGGGAAGCCCCGCGAGGGATCTGTCTCCCCACCTGGACAGCAATTGCACTGGCTGACTCATTTTGGAACTCTGGAGTCTATAGGAAGCTAACAACTTCCAGAGGAAGGCTTGGATGGTAAATTGTGGTTAATTTTAGTCAATTTCAGCTCTTCGCAGAGTAGCAGCTATTCATCAGCCAACCCCAGCCGTGTGGCAGGCACCCATGAACATGTTCCTGCAGCAGTTTGCATACACCCTGAAGGACCAAAGTGGGCAAAAAGCATCTTGTCTTCCAAATATAGAGGATCAGTGGTCTGATTGATGATGGCTGCTTCTGATCACAGAGGTGCAGATAAGGAGGCAGGTAGCCATTAGTGTTGCACCTCCCCTCATTGTTCCAGCCTCTTCCTCTCCAGCTGAAGTGACTTCCTGGGAATTTAAAGAGCTGGTGCCTTTTTATCCCCATCTTCATTTTTCTTTTTTCCACTTCTGGAAGCCAGATAGTAAAGACTTGGACATTAAAACAACTATATATACAGGAAAGGTGCAAGGTCAGAAAAGACCTGAGAAGACCTTAGGTTTATACCTCAGGCTAATCCTCAACACAGAAACAACCTACAACAATTAAAAAGACAGACAGACAGACAGAAAGAGAACTTGGGTGGCTCAGTTGGTTAAGTGTCCAACTCTTGGTTTCTGTTCAGGATGTGATCTTGCTGTTTCATGGGTTTGAGCCCCGGATCACGTTCTGCACTGCCAGTGCAGAGCCTGCTTGGGGTTCTCTCTCTCTCCTTCTCTCTCTGCCTCTCCCCCACCTGCATTGTCTCTGTCTCTCTCAAAATGAATAAGTAAGTTTAAAAAAAAAA
>NW_024082258.1:0-54257 GCF_003009895.1 Hyaena hyaena | reverse complement strand
CTGAAAAGAAATTTTTAAAAAATTCTGGAACTAAAATGTATAAAAGCTGAAATGAAAAACTCACTAGAGGGATTCAATGACAGATTTGAACAGACAGAAGAAAGAATCAGTGATTTTGAAGATAGGACAATGGAAATTATTGAGTCTGAGGAATAAAAAGAAAAAATGATTGAAAGGCGAGCTGAGCCTAAGTGACCCATGAAACACCATCAAGTGAGCCAATATACATATTGTGGGAGTGTCAGAAGGAGAAAAGAGAAAGGGGTAGAGAGCATATTTGAAGAAACAATGGCTGAAAACTTCCCAAACTTGACTAGACACATGAATATAAACATCTAAGAATTTCAACAAACTCTAAGTAAAACAAACACTGGAACACATTATAATCAAACTTTCAAAAGCCAATGATATGTGCATTGGTGGTATAGTGGTGAGCATAGCTACCTTCCAAAAGCCAAAGAAAAAAGGATAGAATCTTTTTTTTTTTTAAATGTTTTATTTATTTCTAGGAGAGAGAGAGAGAGACAGCATGAGCAGGGGAGGGTCAGAGAGAGAGGGAGACACAGACTCTGAAACAGGCTCCAGGCTCTGAGCTGGCAGTCAGCACAGAGCCTGATGCGGGGCTCGAACCCACGAACCGTGAGGTCATGACCTAAGCGAAAGTCGGACGCTTAACCGACTAAGCCACCCAGGCGCCCCAAGGATAGAATCTTGAAAGCGGCGAGAGGAAGTGACTCGTCACCTATGGGAGATCCTCAATGTGATTATCAGCAGATTTCTCATCAGATACTTAGGAAGACGGAAGGCAGTTGGCTGATATATTCAAAGATTTAAAAGAAAATAAAAACCTGTTAACCAAGAAATCCATATCCAGCAACTGTCTGTCAAAAGTGAGAGAAAAAATAAAACATTCTCATGTTAAAATGTAAGCAGTGGGAGTTTATTACACCACAAGACATGTTTAAGGTGGTCCCGCAAGGTGAAATGAAAAGACACTAAACATAGTGCCTGGAAGCCATATAAGGACATGAAGATCTCAATAAAGGTAAATACATGGTGAGATTCTGTGCTCAATTTTGACATGTGGGCTTTTTTCTCCACACCAAGCAATTCTCCCACAGCAGCTGGGTATCTTACAATTTCACAATTTTGACACTATCTACTCTGAGATAGTATCAGATTCCACAGCTTAAGGGCTCAGTTCTACAAGATCGCCTTCCCTTCAGATGCCACATTAAGTCCAGAGTGTTGTCTGTGCTTCTGACTGACTGGTTATAAATCAGAGGCTCCCATGACCCCCCTCCTTGGGTTCCATTGGTTTGCTAGAGTGGCTCACAGAACTCAGGGAAACAGTTTACTTACTAGACTACTGGTTTATTATAAAAGGATATAACTCAGGAACAGCCAGATAGAAGAGAGGTATAGAACAAGATACAGGGTAGGGGTGCGATGCTCCATGCACTCTCGAAGTGTGTCACTCTCCCCAGATGTCCATGTTTTCACCCACCCAGAAGCTCTATGAACTTTAATTTTGGGGGGGTTTATGGAGGCTTCATTACATAGGCAAGCATGATTCAATCATTGACCGCTGGTGATTAAACTCAACCTTCAGTCTCTTCCCTCCAAAGGAGTTGGAGTGGTAAGACTGAAAGTTCCAAATCTCTAGTCACATGATTGGCTCCTCTAGCAACATCTCCCATTTCCAAGAATCTCCTCATTAACATAACGAAAGACATCTTTGTCACTCTGATCCAAGGGTTTTAGGAGCTCTGTGCCAAGAATGGAGATGGAGACCATACATATATTTCTTCTTTTTTTAATGTTTATTTATTTTTGAGAGAGAGAGAAAGGCATATTGCAAGTGGGGGAGGGATAGAGAGAGGGAGACACAAAATCTGAAGCAGGCTCCAGGCTCTGAGCTGTCAACACAGAGCCCAATGTGGGGCTCGAACCCACAAACTGTGAGACCATGACCTGAGCTGAAGTTGGACACTCAACCAACTGAGCCACCCAGGCAATCCCATACATATATTTATTATAAACCCAATATTACACAAAGGCAGTTAAAGAGCTAATATTGTTTTAATAATGATTTATAACTGCACTTTTTATTTTCTATATTATCTGAGTGACATTTTTAAAATTATAGGCTAAAAGCTAGTATTATTGTGACTTTGGTTTGCAACACCACATTTTGTTTTCTACATAATTTGAGACTAATGCATTCAAAAGAATTATTAATTTATGTTTGGGGGCACAGAATGTATAAAGATGTAATTGTGTGACATCAACAGCCAAAAGGGATGGGGACAGAGCTGCAAAGGAGCCAAGTTTTTGTGTGTTACTGAAAGTAAGCTGGTATAAACTCAAATTAGAGTCTTATAATTTTAGGGCATTAAATATAATCACTATTGCAACTACAAAGAAAACAGCTATAGAATACACACAAAGGAAATGAGAAAGAAATTTAAATACTTCATTACAAAAAAAGTTAACTAAACATAAAAGAAGACAGTAATGCAGGAAATGAGAGACTAAAAGCTGTAAAACATGGAAATTAAACAGAAAAGTGGTAGAAGGTAAATCTCTCCTTATCAATGATTACTTTAAATGGAAATAAACTCTCCAATCAAAAGACAGAGAGACTGGAAGAATGGATAAAAACATACACCATCTACAAGAGACTCATTTTAGATCCAAAGAGGTTAGATCTAAATACAGATTGAAAATGAAATCCACAAAGAATGAATTGATTGAAATAGTCTGAATCTGCAAATAGACTGAAAATAGATTGGAAGTGAAAGGATAGAAAAAGATATTCCCTTCAAAGAGTAACCAAAAGAGAGCTGGGTGGCTATACTGATATCAGTTCAAACAGACTTTAAATAAAAACATTATAAGAGACAAAGAATTATATGATGTATTACTAAAAGGTTCAATACAACAAGAAGATAGAATTATGAAATGCTTACCTACCTAATAACAGACCATGAACATAGTTGATGCAAAAATTGAGAGAATGGAAGGGAGAGACAATGCTATAATAATAGCTGGGGACTTTAATACCCCCTTTTAATAGTGAGTAGAACAACAAGACAAAAGGTAAGGAAACAGAGAATTCGAACAAGATGATAAAACAACAAGATCTAACAGACGTCTATAGAACATGCTACCCAGGTACAGCATACACATTTTTCCCAAGGGCCACATGGGACATTTTCCAGGATAGCCCAGAGGGCAGGCCACAAGGTAAGTCTCATTGCATATTAAAAGATAGGAATCATACAAAGTATCTTCTTTGACCACAATGAGATGAAGTTAGAGATCAATCACAGAAGGAAAGCTGAAAATATCACAAAATTGTGGGAATTAAATAGCACACTCCTTAAAAATGAATGGGTCAAAGAAGAAATCACAGAGAAATTAGAAAATACTTACAGACGAACGAACAAGAAAACACGATCTATCAAAACTTAGGGGACCAGCGGAAGAAGTGCTAGAGGAAATTTATTACTAAGAGGCTTATGTTAAAAACAAGAAAGATTGCAAATCAACAACCTAACCCTACAAACCCAAGGCACTAGAAGGAGAAGAACAAATGAAACCCAAAGCTAGCACAAGGAAGTTAAAATGAAGATTAGGGTGGAGATTAACAAAATAGAGAAGAGTGAAAAGCAATGAAATAAAAAGCTGACTTTTTGAACTACAGAGAGCAAACATGTTTACCAGAGAGGGTGGCTATAGGGATGGGTGAAATAGTTGAAGGGGAGGGGCGCCTGGGTGGCTTAGTCGGTTAAGCGTCCGACTTTCGCATAGGTCATGATCTCGCGGTTCGTGGATTCGAGCCACGCGTCGGGTTCTGTGCTGACTGCCCGTTCAGAGCCTGGAGGCTGTTTCAGAGTCTGTCACTCCCTCTCTCTCTGACCCTCCCCTGCTCATGCTGTCTCTCTCTCTCTCTCTCTCTCCTAGAAATAAATAAAACATTAAAAAAAAAAAAAGAAATAATTGAAGGGGATTAAGAGTACATTTAGAGCACTGAGTATGTATAGAATTGTTGAATCACTATATTGTACACCTGAAACTAAAATAACACTGTATTTAACTATACTGGAATTAAAAAATTTTTAAATCTTTTTAAAAAGTTGATTTTTTGAAACAATTAATGAAATTGCCAAGCCTTTAGCTCGATGGACTAAGGAAAGAAAGAGAAAAGACCCAAAAATTACAAAAACCAGAAATGAAAGTGGTGACATTACTACTAATTCTATAGAAATAAAAAAGTTTATGAAAGTGGTGTGAGCAATTTATGCCAACAAATTAGATAAACTGGATGAAGCAGACAAATTCCTTGAGACACAAAACTTAGCAGAACTAAATCATGAAAAAACAGTAAATCCCAATAGTGTGGAGATTGAATCAATAATCAAGAAGTTCCAACAAAGAAAAGTCCGAGACACGATGGCGTCACCGGTGAATCTTACCAAACACTTATAGGAAAACTATACCAACTCTTCTCAAACTTTTCAAAAAAATTTAAAGAGAAAAGAGCATGTCCTAACTCATCCTGTGAAGCTAGCATAATCCTGACACCAAAGCCAGACAAAAACACTATGAGAAAACTAAAGGCCAGCATCCCTTATGAACATGAATGCAAAATTCTCAACAAAATACAAGCAAACTAAATTCAATACTATATTAAAAGGATTACAAACTATGACCAAGTGGGATTTATTCCTGGAATGCAAGGTTGATTCAAGAAATGAAAATCAATCAATGTAATAATAGATCACATCAACAGAATGAAGGATCATCCTAATTGAATCAGAAAAAGCTCTGACAAAATTCAACCCTTTTTCATGATTTGAGGGAAAAAAACATTCAATAAACTAGGAATACAAGGACACTGCCTTGGCAGAATAAAAACCATCAATGAAAAACCCATAGCAAACATCATATGCAATTAGTGAAAGACTGGAAGCTTTGCCAGAGATCAGGAACAAGGCAAGGCTTTCACCACTTCTGTTCAACACAGTCCTGGAAGTGCTAGCCACAACAATTAGGCAAGAAAAAGAAATTTAAGGCAGCCAGATTCAAGATTTCTGTCTGTACCACAGCACTCGCTCACTTCTGGATTTCAGACTGTGTTGAGTTCAGGTCAGGGCACACGTGAGAAAAATAAAATGGTAAACTCACCATTGATTCAGCTGCTTTTGGGGAGCGGGTACTTTCCCTGTAATCTTCCCCCATCTCCGTCTTCTCTCTACAAGCAAAAATGTCTCCCTACCCTTCGCGGCTTCTCTCTCCTCCAGCTCACCTCTCTGTGCCACACACCTGCTGAGTTCTGTAGTTCAAGTTATGCAGATTGCTGTGTTAATTCTCATATCAGTGTTCTAGGTGTGCAAGATGGTTTGGTGTTGGTCTAGCTGCATTTCAGGGACAAGAGAGGCAAAAAAAAAAAAAAACCCTTCCATGCTGTTCCACCATCTTGGCCCCCTCCGCAACTAACCGTTGATTCAAATCTCACCAGAGATTCATGACCAGACAAGGTGGCTGCTGAGGGCAAAGTGAGTGTGGAATGGTGCCTTAGTCCATTCAACGGCTGTAACAAAATACCACAGACAAGGTAGCTTTTAAACAATGGAAGTTAATTTCTCAAACTTCTAAAGGCTAGAAGTTCCAGGTCAGGATGCCAGCATTGTTGAGAACGGGCTCTATTCTGGGTCCAGACTTGTCATTGTATCCTCATGTGGTGGAAGGGCCTAGAGAGCTCTCTGGGGTCTCTTGTAAGAGTCCCATTCATAAGGGCTCTATCCCTATGACCTAACCAACTCCCAAAGGCCCCACCTCCTAATATCATCATATTGGTCATTAGAATTTCAACATATGAATGGGGGGACCCCAAATATTCAGGACATAGCAAATGGGTTATGGGAAAGGTAATTATAATTTATTAATGTAATTAATAAATTATATATAATTTATAAATATAATTAATAAATTATATATAATTTATAAATATAATTAATAAATTATATATAATTTATATATAACCTTAAATTATAAAATATATATTATATATAATATAAAAATATAAATTATATATAATTATAAATATAATTATAAATGCCAGAAATGACCAGGTGTAGAAACAAGAACTATAGTGGCTATAAGCATTCCTTACTTTTTTAAAAGTTTATTTATTTCTTTTGAGAAAGAGAGAGAGCAAGCAGGGGAGGGGCAAAGAGAGAAGGAGACAGATTTCTGTCAGTACAGAGCCCAGTGTGGGGCTTGAGCCCACAAATTGTGAGATCATGATCTCACCTGAAATCAAGAGTCAGACGCTAAACCGACTGAGCCACCCAGGCACCCCACTATTTCTTCCTTTTTTGAAATTAATATGTTTGGTGTGTGTGTATCACATATTTTTATTTTTTTATTTTCTTTTCCTCGTTCCCCTTGTTAGCTAGCATAAGACATGTTCATAGTACTTAGCTTCATTTCTCAATATGTAAACTATAAGATATCAAAGGTGTAGAACAGCTTATAAGAGGAATGAACATCATCCAATAATGAAAAAAGAGATATATCTTTTCCTTAGGAAAGGATTAGCATATTTTGAGTTTTAGCTGGCATAGGCGTATACTTGAGTTAAAGCGTGACTGCTATTCTCTTTATTTGGAGATTAAGTGTGGTTTAAGGAGATGTGTATGTGCAAGTTGACAAGGGGTAGACTGTGGTGGCTTGTAAGGTATCAACTTGCTCACATTGAACTACATTTCCCATAATGCCCTCTTTGGTGTGCTTCTGGTAAGGCTGAGCCCACAGGAGGGTTCTTATGGGAGATTTGGGGTAGGGGGATGTAGCAGCCACTTAGAGGCTCATACTTGCTGTCCTTTATCTGCTGACTCACTCCATTGGTCCTGAAATGTCTCCCCCTTCCCCTGGGCCCTTTTTCAGCTGCCTGGTTCCCCGGGCCAGGAGTGTGCTTAGCCCCATGATAAAGGGCCCTGGCTCCAGCAGGACACACACACCACGCAGGCCATCAGAGGCAACAAGAAAACGTGGGCTCAGTCCATCTTCATGGACTCCAGCTTGTGCTGTGTGCTCCTGCTAACTCTTCCCCTCCCTGACCTTACATCCATCTTCCCTTCCTGACTTCTTGCCCCTGTGACTCCAAGTTCCCATACGAGACAGCTTCACCAGCGCCCCAGGTTGCATAAGATCCAGGAACAAGTGCCTTCATAGCTATTTATACATATGTCCTAGCAGTTCTGTTTCTCTGGTTGAATCCTGGCTGATACACCCACCGAATTCTTCTGACTTCAGAACCAGAGCCTGGAATGTGGGCATGGCCCCTTGGGAGTAGGAGATCTGGCCAGGAGACAGTTTCTATTGGCATCTGACTGAAGCTTCCCCCCCCCCCCCCGTGAAAAGAGATGGGAGGATGGACTTTCACAGGGAAGAGGGGGGGATGCCGGATTCCACGGCTGGAAGGAAGGGCAATGCGGGGAGGCTGAGAAGGGAACAGGAGAAAAGATTTCGCTGCAGGCACCTTCCTTTCCAAGAGCCAAACCTGAGTGGCTCACTTGCCACTCAGTGGTTCAAGGAGGCAGGATGAAGTCACACCCTCAAGCCCTCTAAGCAGACATCTATGTGACTGTAGAGGACATCTCTGGCTTCCCTCTGACCAGCAACCATTCTCTCCTCTTTTTGTAACAGCACCCATATTTTCCTTTCGGGAATTCTTGTTCCTGTGTTCAGCCCCTATAGTTGGGGCTATGACCCCCTTTCCTAGCTCCAGGAATGAGCATATGCCCAAGCCTAGCAAATTGTACCTTGGTCACTGTCCTTGGTTCTAGGATGGGTACATGGGTACATGAGATTCAATTCTAGGACCACTGCTGATATTTTGTCTGGTTACTCAGGCTTTTAATAGGATGTGAACCTGGAGTTGCCATTGCTTCTCCTGGTGGGGGGGAGGGGAGGAGGAAGTCAGCCTGAGAATGAACTCAACATAGAGGCACATTGAGCTGGTAGAAGGGATAGAGATACACTCCTAATGTCCTTTGAGCACCTGGATACAACTCTGCCTGAAGCTAAATACATTTGAGTGCACCAATAAGATCCACCTCCTTTGCTGGTGTTCTGTTTAAGTCCGTTTGAAATTGGGGCTCTGACACTTGTAGTCAACACTAATAAACTGACCCCTCAGTAAAAGAAGTTTATACTTGCCTCACATGTAAGGTGTGTTTGCTTTGGGGGGAAATTAAGGAGGCTAGAGACACCATTAGCAATAGCAGCTGGAGCACTTATTATGGAGCACTTATTATGGAGCACTTATTATGCACCAGGTACCCTTTAAACGCTACATGTATCTCAATGTCCCCATGAGGAGGCTACCGAAATTGCCCCCATGTTTCAGATGTGGCACAGACAGCTTAGGAAGCCACCTCCAGGTTACACAACAGGCAAGAAGCCTTGGTGGGAAAGGAATGCCAACCCCTTCCTGACAGCGGCGACTTGGGGAGGACTCCCCAAGAGTGAGAGAGGGAAAGGTTGGATCCTGATTAAACCGGTACAGGTTAGTTGGCCCCTTATAAGTGCCCCTGTATGATTGCTGTAATTGTTATAACGATGATGTTATAAATAACATGCCTCACTCTGCCCTCGACCCTCCCAGGTAAGTTGCTTCTATCTGTCCCACGCCAGGACCAGCCACGCTGCAGCAGCCGCCCATGCCCTGTGTCTTCTCTATCATCAACCCTTGGTTTCTTCCACTGATGCCTGTGGGCTGTTCCGCCTGCTCTCAAAATATATTCCATGTGTGGGCTGATGAGCTCCTTACTTCATGGTTGTGAGTAACATCAGTCCAACTCTTCTCCATTATGCCAGGGAAATGCTGAGCTCTCCACAACTGTTTTTTCTTATCGTGGTCGCATCTGACCTGTCAGAGGGTGTTTTTGTTTTTAAGTTTATTTGTTTATTTTGAGAGAGGAAGAGAAACCGTAGGTGGGGGAGGGGCAGAGAGAGAGGAACAGAGAGAATCCTACGCAGGCTTTGTGCTCAATGCAGAGCTTGTTTTGAGGCTTAATCATAGGACTGTGAGATATTGATCCGAGTCGAAATCAAGAGTCAGAGGCTTGGGGCGCCTGAGTAGCTCAGTCGGTTAAGTGTCTGACTCATGATTTCAGCTTAGGTCACGATCTCACAGGGTTAGTGAGTTCCAGCCCCACATCAGGCTCTGCTGATGGTGCAGAGTCTGCTTGGGATTCTGTGTTTCTCCCTCTCTCTTTCTCCTTCTCTCTCTGCCCCTCCCCAACTCACGCTATCTCTGTCTCTCTCAAAAATAAACTTAAAAAAAAAATAATCAGAGGCTTAACTGACTGGGCCACCTAGACACCCCCAGAGGTTGATTTTTATTTAAAAAAATTTTTTTAATGTGTATTTATTATTGAGACAGAGAGAAACACAGCATGAGTGGGGGATGGTCAGAGAGAGAGGGAGACAGAATCCAAAGCAGGCTCCAGGCGTTTCAGGGCTTGAACCCACGCACCATAAGATCATGACCCCTGTACTCAACTGACAGAGCCACCCCGGCGCTCCCCCAGAGGTTGATTTTTAAAACCCCAGTCTATGGGGTGCCTGGGTAGCTCGGTGAGTTAAGCATTTAAGCCTCAGACTTCGACTCAGGTTATGATCTCACAGTTTCCGGGTTTGAGCCCCATGATGGGATCTGTGCTGACAGCTCAGAGCCTGGAGCCTGCTTCAGATTCTGTGTCTCCCTCTCTCTCTGCCCCTCCCATGCTCCCTCCCTCTCTCTCTCTAAGAAATAAACATAAAAAACAAACAAACAAAAACAAAAACAAAAAAATCTTCTTCATTAACCAAAGGCACATCCGGAGGGGGCGGAGTCCTCTTCTCTGCCCCGCAGCTGTGTGCAATCTGTATCCTAAATCTAGTTCCCAGAATCTGGTGGGAGAAAGTGTGAAAGAGGGCATTTACAAGAGCATCTCCCTCGCACTGGGGCAGTAGCCGTGTGTGACCTGTGCTTAGGATAAAACCCAAAGGCCGCCCCCACTGCCGGCCCTGCTTGGCCTGGGCCCCCACGCCTACAGCCGCAGCTCCCGCCTGCTTCCACTTGCTCTCCACTCCTGCTTCAGGCTCAGACTCACCCTTTTCTCTCTAGGCACAGAGCTTTTGCACATGCTATTCCTTCTCTCTGAAACACTCTTCCATGCATTCTTTATCTAGTTGAATCTTCCCATCCTTAAGTTTCTGCTTAAATTTTACGTCCCCAGAAAAACTTCTTGGAGCCCCCTATGTGATATGTTCTCATGGATTCTTATACTTTTCCTTCACAGCATTTACATGTTTATATGGTGTGTGTGTGTGTGTGTGTGTGTGTGTGTGGTGTGTGTGTGTGGTGTGTGTGTGTGTGTGTGTGTGTGTGTGGCTATTTCAGTAAACTGTTCACCCCCTTTGAGAACATAAGCTCGGGGCACATGGATGGCTCAGCTGGTTGAGCATCTGACCGATTCTTGATTTCTGCTCAGGTTGTGATCCCAGGGTCATGGGATTGAGCCTCTCTCTCTCTCTCTCTCTCTCTCTCTCTCTGTCCCTCTCCCCCACTCATGCTCTCTCTCTCAAAAGAAAAAAAAAAGAAAAAGAAAAAAAACATAAGCTCTATCCAAGCGGGGACCGGGCCAGGAGTGTGCTCACAAATGTTTAACAACCAGCTCTTACAGGGTGTTCACCTTAAAAGCAAAAGTCACTAATTTTGCCAGCAAAATTGGATTTCTTTGGGAATGGCATAGATTGCAAACTGGAGAATGCAAACAATGGCAAAACCATAGCCAAGTCTGGAGAGCAAAGGAGGAGAATATTATTTTATGGAGAAAAAGGAGGAAATTGGGAGCCGTTGTTCTGAATGGAAGTCCATCGGAGAAAAGCAAGAGTGATAGTAATTTCTCATTGGCTGAGCTTCTGAGTAGTGCATTTCTTGCAGAAGATTCAGTACACATCTTCTCCTGTTAGGGCCCTTAATTGACCATTCTTTCCTGCTGGGGATTCTTCCTTGGGGTCTGTAGGAAGAAGAACTGACAATTCTTCCTGCAATTGGCATGGAGCAGTTCGGCGCCCCCTTCCCACCTCCCACTGGGCTTTAGTAAGGTTTCCTTTTATTAATTTCCAAAGGGGTAAGGTGTGTGTGGAGGGGGGACACTGATTGATAGCTTTTGATGATTGGGGTGGCCTGTCTCAAGCCACCCATGTGATTTCAACCAAAAGTGCTGAAAATTTCAACAACTGGTTCCTGCCAGCTGGTATCAACCAGCTCCGGTACAGCACCGCTGCAGAAACCCCAGCACCCAGCACAAGTCTGTCGAATGAGTGAGTGATGGAAGGAAGGAAGGAATGAATGAATGAAAGAAATTAATCCCACAGAAATAGCTTCCCCTATCTGTACCTACCCATGGCACATTCTCATCTGCCCACTGCAGGTTTTTTAAAAAGTAAAACCGTAATGTTTTCTCCAAGCAAAGCAAATGCAGCATAAAGGAATATTCTTTAGGTACAACCCTGCCATTTTTCCCTGATGTGAAAACATCCTTTCTTGCATGTAATTAAAGCTTTGTAGGCTTCAGTAGTGAGTCATTAGTGGTTCATGAGATCAATTTAGGAGGTCATGACAAGCATTTTTTAAATGAAATTGAGTAGAAGAGAAATTTCAAAGTATCAGAATTTGTCTTGGGCTATTAGGAAGTATTGTTTGGGGAACCTGCTGTTGTGAGCATGTGTTCATCCTGACTTGGGATGTAAGGTGACTTTTTAGAGTCAAGAAAGTCTGAAAGCCACTGGGATTGAGAGCAATGCTTTCTTTTAAAAAAATGGATAAACTTTATTTTTAAAGCAATTTTAGGTTTGCAGCAAAATTGGGTGACAAGTACAGAAATTTCCCACAAAACTCCTACACCCACGCAGGCACAGCCTCCTTCCCATTATGAATGCCTCCCGCCAGAGTGGTCCATTTGTTACAATCTAACCTACAATGACACATCATTATCATCCAAAGCACATGGTTAACACTGCAATTCACTCTTGGTAGCGTACATTCTAGGGGTTTGGTCAAACGTATGACACAAGCCAATCATTGTCTTATCATCTACAGAGTAATTTCACTAATCCTCTGGGCCCTGCCATTTCTTTTTAGCGCTGCACGATTTTTCACTGTCTGGATGTACCGCAGTTTACTTATCCATTCACCTACCGGATAACATCTTAGTCGTTTCCAAGTCTGGGTAATTATAAATGGAGCTGTGATAAACATCGGTGCAGGTGTTTGTTTGGATGCAAGTTAATCACCAAAGAGTGCTACTGCTGGATCATATGGTAAGAGAAGGTTTAGGTTTGTTAGAAACTGACAAGCTGTCTTCCAAAGTGGCTATACCATTTTGTGCTCCCACCAGCAATGAGTGAGAGTTCCCGGTGCTCCACATCCTCACCAGTATTTGGTGACGTCAGTGATTTGGATTTTGGATTTTGGCCATTCTGATGGGGATGTAGTGGTATCTTGTTGCTTGGATTCACATTTCCCTGATGACATGTAATGTTGCACATGTTTTTATATGCTTATTTACCATATGTATATTTTCTTTGCTGAGGTGTCTGTTCAGATCTTTTGCTCATTTTTTTTTTATCAGGTAGTAGTGCTTTTTCATTTAGTAGTTTTGTTTTATTTTCCATGTCTTTACTTGCAAATTTTTTCAAAAACAAGAACACTATATTGGACTGCATATTTTTGTGGCACATTTCACCAGTTTCTGAAAAAAAAAACCCACTAAAGTCTAAAAATAAAAAACAAAAACAAACAAACAAACAAGCCACCCAGCTTTCCCAAGACCCTGTATCCCGTCCTCCAGTGACCTAAAGGGTTAAGGCCACCGAGCTCTGAGAGGTGATAGAGATAGATAGATAGGTGATAGATAGATAGGTGATAGATAGGTAGGTAGGTGGTAGATAGGTAGTAGATAGATAGATAGATAGATAGATAGATAGATAGATAGATAGATTAGATAGATAGATAGATAGATAGATAGATAGATAGATAGATAGAAGAAGGTGTCTTTCTTGGGGGCCAGGGAAATTCCTGTTCTAGGCTCCCCCCTACTCTTCCCCAATGCCCCTCATTATAAGTATTCATCCCATAGTTGTGGGACCCTTTTTAACCTAGCTACCCCCACCTGGTAACCACAGGAGCTGTGCAACAGGCTGACGCTTGCCGTTCCCATCCTCCCTACATGCAGGGGGACTGCCCTTAGCTGGCCCTTAAGAGCTAAGGTAAGGGTTGGAGGGGGGTTGGAGGTGAAGCCTGACCCGAGCCACGGGTGGAGTCACATGTCCTGCCAAGAAACCTCTCTAGATTGTAGCTGGCTGAACAGATCACATGGTGAATCGTTTTCCATTTGCTGCCCGCACCCCTGCTCTAGACACTTTTATCTGCATGAGTTCATTACATCTGTGCCCCAGCTGTGTGCGTCCCGTGAGAGCATGCACATCTGTGAAGGGGAGGAGTGATGGGGGGGAATGGGGGAGCAGAGAAGCATGGAGGTGCTACAGCAAGCCTCATTTTACAGAGAAAAACAAGTTCACAAAGCCAGGAAGCCACAGTCATGGCTGGAATCTGAGCGCTGGAGGGTCACATACAGGTAACCACTGTGCCAGCTCCCTCCCAAAGACTTCATGACAACCCTAAGGTGGCAATAATAGCATTACAGTGGCTGCTGCCCCTTATGCGGCACCTGTAGGAGCCAAGCTCCATGCGCTCCAGGTGCCTTAGATAGGCTGTCGTCAGAGGGTGTGTCTACTGTTATGTCCACTTTACAGAAGAGGAAATTGAGGCACGAAGAAGGCACAATCAAATTGGAAAGAGCGGACAGGGAGCGTAGCTGAGCCTTGAGCCCTCTGAGCGCCCAGTCTGTGCCAGGGTTTGTGCTGGGCATTGGGGTGAGAGCTGTGACCGCAGTAGCCTCATAAACATGAAAGCCTCAGGGGAAAGGAAGTAAGGCAGGGCCCTGTGGCTGGGAAGGGGCTGTGGGGCAGGGGGCTGGCCCCTCAGCAGGGGTGGTCAGGGAGGGCTGCTCGGAGGAGGGGACTTGGCTGAGACCTGAGGGCTAAGAAGGAGCCAGGCTTGCAAAGTTCTTGGGAAAGGATGTTTCAGGCAGAGAGAACAGCAAGCACAAATGTTTTGAGATGGGAACAAATTCAGTGTGTTTGAGGAATAGAAAAAAGGAAGTGAGAAGGAGAAGGGAGAGAGGGAGGAAAGAGTGGGAGGAAGGGAAGGGGCGGGGAGAGAGAGGGGAAGGCAAGCTGTGGACAGGGGGAGGGCTTCTGGGTGGCCCCAGGAGCCTCAGAAGGGGAGGGAGGGATGTGGGACGTGGTCTCTAAGGTAGGGTTCACTGTCAGCCTCTCCTCCTGGCTCTTGGGGAGTCCAAGCTCCTCTTCCCTTTCTCCAGTCAGGCCGTCTGCCCTGTCCACCTCCCCTGCGATATCTACAGTCCAACCCTAGCTCCCCCATTACTACAGGGCTCATGGCTTCCTTCTGAATGGAAAGACAGGGCTCTTGGATACAGTCCCTGCCTATAGGCATTCATTCATCAATTCATTTATCCATTCACCCATCAAATGGTGATTGGCCTCAGGTCTTTTGCTTTTGCAGGTCTCTCTGCGTGGCACGTTGTCTTTTATCCCTCAGGGCTCTGCTTCCCATGGTGCCTCTTCCAAGATGCCTTCCCTCACCACCCCCAGCTAATTTAGCCCCTTATCACCCTGTTAGCAACTTCATGATAAAACAGGATAGGCTGGTGCTCCCAGAGGCTCTCTCTATAGGTAAGAGATATATTAGCCTAATGGGCATTCATTTCCCCTTCCCATTTTCTTTTGGGAGCCATCCTTTCCTTCTCTTTGTGCAATGTGTTGGTGTCGACCTCATTCCCCAGCCCCAGAAATGAGCACATCATCCAGGGAAAGCCAATGAGAGACAGCTGCTGGACTTCAGCGTTTACCTGGAAGGCGTAAGGCTGGAGCCGCTGGGGGAGGCGAGGGCCTACCTGAAAATGAAATCAATATCAAGGAAAGAAAAGGTGAAAGAAGGAGAGATGTATAGTCCTGAGTGAGTCCTTTGAGCACCTGGATTCAGCCATACCTGAAATCCAAACTCCGCCCGCTGGACTTTTCCACTTTAAGAATCAGTAAGTTCCCTTGGTGCTTAAGCTACTTTGGGTTTCCGTAGCCTCAAAGATATGCAGGCAGTCAAGCTTAGGTACTTTCCCCTTGAGGGGTGTGGGCAGGTGTTTCCCTCACTCAGAAGTCACGTCCCCTCTAGAGGCTTCTTTTCTACAATGCCTGAATATTTGGGGTTTGCTCAACCTGAGGCAAAAAAGCAGAATCAAAGTGTGAGGCTAGAGATGGGGTGCCCACAGAAACAGCCATACAAGGAAGGAAGTGGGAATCTACATTATTAATATGCTAACCCATTTTCCCCGCTTCTTGGTGGGCTGAGCCCTGATTTTCTTTCTTTCTTTTTTTTTTTATGTTTATTTTATTTTTGAGAGAGAGAGAGAGAGAGCGCGAGCAGGGAAGGGGCAGAGAGAGGAGGAGACACAGAATCCAGATCTGGCTCTAAGCTCTGAGCTGTCAGCACAGAGCCCGATGTGGGGCTCAAACCCATGAACCATGAGATCATGACCTGAGCCAAAGCCGGACGCTTAACCAACTGAGCCACCCAGGCGCTCCTGAGCCCTGATTTTCTTAGCTTGTTTATTAGCTCTGTCCCTGTGTTTAGGGGAGGTGTCTAAGCCAGTCATAGTTCCCCAGTGTCCTGGTCAGTGACTGGTTCTGGAAGAAGCTGTGACTCACTTCCAGACAAGAACATGTGAGGGTAAGTCTGCTGGGAAGTGGTCAGGGGAGGTTTCTGGAGGAAAATGATTATGCTCTTAAAAAGTAAGGCAAAGGAAAGAAACTTCCCTTTTCTGTCTCCCACAGAAAGCATGGTGGCATGGGGACACACTGATGGTGGCATTCCATTTTCTCTAACTCTTAGTCTAAAGCAGAATCATGACAGAGTCTGTGTTTGCTTTTCCCCTCCATCCACGTGGGAAAAAAAGGGGAAGGGATGCTAATAACATTCTCCTGGTTTAACAACAACAAAACACCTCACAAATATTTAACCTTTTCAAAATCTACATTCCAACTTAAGTATTATTCCCAGGGCAACAAATTATTAAGACAAATCAAAATTACAGATTTTGGGAGGTTGGCGCTTCCTTTCACAAGCTGCAGCAATCTCTGAAGTCTGTATGGCCTACAGAAAGTATTTGCAAGGGGAGTTTTATGCTGAGGAGTGTCTGATTTTCTGCAGCTGCAAAGAAAGATTGTTTTTTGACTTCTCTTTCTACAATTTTTTTTACCAGCACTTAGAAGAGCCTATAATCCTCAAAGCCAAGAGCGGGGATTCCACTCAGTACCAAGAGCAAAATTGGAGAAGCTAAACACTTAAAATGTAGGGGGGGGAACGGGCAGAGTAGGATTTTAGCCAAAGGAAGTATAAGGTTGTTATGCTTGGCATCTATAGGAAACGATGGCTGGAACTGTGGCAGCCATGTTGCCACCTTGAGGGATGACATAGTCCACATGCCCAGGGATCTTAGTCCATTCAACAGATGGGCTGACCACTATAGAACCTCCCTACCTTGGTGAGATTGGCTCTTTTGGAAAATAATAAAGGCCTTTATTTTTTGAGATATTTGGAATCTCTTCTTCCCTTACTTGCATCCAGCAGCAGCCTACGTGATACACCTGGAGTGTATGATGCACACGAGATGGCATGGGGACTTTGACAGTATGGCCCATTCGGTGCTCAGACCACTGTCCTCACCAGGCACGATCCTGGCTGTCAGCATGAGAGCCCCCTCATTCCCTCCAGTGACTACTGGCATCATAATGTTGATTATGATTCCTATATTCTTCAGAGGGGAAGAGTAGTTATTTTTTTCAACTCTACCCACCAACCCATAAATCTTGGTTAAGGTCACTCCCAGAACATATGTGTCATCAACCCTGATAATTTAACAGTGAAGGTAAAAAAATGTCAGAACCATGACTGCCTTTGGGGGTGGGGGGGATTGCCTGAGCAGGGTAACTGTGTGGGGTGATGGAACTTTCCTTTATGTTAATAGCGATTGGTATGACACGTCTATGTGCCAGTCAAAACCCAGCACCAAGCGTTTAAGATCTGCACATTTCATTGTATGTAAATTTTACCTCAAAAAAGAGCCATAAGTGTTGGATTCTAATTAGTGAGATGAACGCTGAGATGTTTAGGAGTTAAAAGTGCTGATGTCTGCTTGAAAATACTTCACTTTAACTCATTTAAAAATCCAACAAAGAAATCATGTTTATTCACGATGCCCAACATCCCTCCTCATCGGGGAAATACAAATCAAAACCACACTGAGATACCACCTCACGCCAGTCAGAGTGGCTAAAATGAGCAAACCAGAGGACTCTAGATGCTGGCGAAGATGTGGAGAAACGGGCACCCTCCTACACTGTGGGTGGGAATGCAAACTGGTGCAGCCCCTCTGGAAAACAGTGTGGAGATTCCTCAAAAAACTAACAATAGAACTCCCCTATGATTCAGCAATAGCACTGCTAGGAATTTACCCAAGGGATACAGGAGTGCTGATGCACAGGGGCACATGTACCCCAAGGTTCATAGCAGCACTCTCAACAATAGCCAAAACATGGAAAGAGCCTAAGTGTCCATCAACGGACGAATGGATCAAGAAGATGTGGTTTATCTATACCATGGAATACTACACGGCAATGAGAAAGAATGAAATCTGGCCATGTGTAGCAACATGGATGGACCTTGAGGGTGTTATGCTGTGCAAAATAAGTCAGGCAGAGAAGGACAGATACCATACGTTTGCACGTATAGGTGGATTAGGAGGAACTTAACGGAGGACCATGGGGGAGGAGACGGGGAAAAATAGTAGGGGAGAGGGAGGGAGGCAAACCATGAGAGACTCTTGAATGCTGAGAACAAACTGAGGGCAGATAGGGGTGGGGAGAGGGGGAGGGGGGTGATGGGCATGGAGGAGGGTGTTTGTGGGATGAGCACTGGGTGTTATATGGAAACCAACTTGACAATAAACTATTAAAAAAAGAAATCATGTTTATTTATGGTTGATGAGTACATAGAGGATGGACAGATAGGTATATGATAAAGCACATATAGAAAAATGGTAGCTTGAGTGCCTCGGTTAAGCGTCCAACTCGGCTAAGGTTATGATCTCACAGTTCATAGGTTTGAGCCCCACGTCGGGCTCTGGGCTGACAGCTGGGAGCCTGGACCTTGCTTTGGATTCTGTGTCTCCCTCTCTCTCTGCCCCTCCCCCATTTGTGCTCTGTCCCCCTTTCTCTCAAAAATAAATAAACGTTAAAAAAATTTTTTAAAATGATAACAAGTGTAGAATGCAGATGATGGGTGCTTGGGAGTTATGGTAAAATTCATTCACCTTCTCTGTAGTTTGAAAATTTTCATAATTCAATGTTGGGGGGCGGGGAAAGCCTATGGAGAGTCAGATATTTGAGTCCACTCCTGTGGAAGATGCTCAAATCAATGGTGGCTAGGGGCACCTGGGTGGCCCAGCCTGTCGAGTCCGAGTCTTGATATTGGCTCAGGTCGTGATCCTGCAGTTCCATGTCCGGCTCTTGATTTCAGCTCAGGTCATGATCTCAGGGTTCCTGAGATCAAGTCCCACGGTGGGCTCTGTGCTGACAAGTATGGAGCTTGCTTGGGAGTCTCTCTCCTCCTCTCTCTATGCCCCTCCCCCCATCAAAATAAAGAAATAAACGTTTAAAAAAATACTGTTGGCTCAAATCAGGCAGAAGTCTGCGTCTTTTCTGGTGACAGCGCCCGTCTCTCCTGCTGGGGGGCCAGCCGAGGGTGTTGTTCTCAGCGGCTCCCGGTCGTCAGGTCCAGGGAGGGGAAAGGCAGGAAGGAGAAATGGAGATCCGCCTGTGATTGGGAGTTACACAGAGAGAAACCAAAAGTGATGATAATTATAGTAATGACGACGATAGCCAGCATACACCCTTACTGCGGGTGGGGCCCTCTTCCAAGGGCTTTATAAGGATTCATCCCTGTGACGCTCACGACCTTATGAGGTAGGTACCTGCTGTTGCTCACGTTTTTGCATGTGGAAGCTGAGGCCCAGGGACGTTGGTCATTGTGTTAGGAAGGACATGATATGAATCAAATCCTCACCCCCCAGGGCAGGAAGTCAATGGCTTTGTGGGTAACACTGACTCATCAAAACCCAGAGGCATAAACATCTTGTTAAGAGATGAGGAGATGGTGATGGAAGGGTGACAGGCGGCTGTGACTACTGCTTGTGTCTGGAGGGAGGAAGTGGTGAAGGGCTGGTGAGGGAGGGGTGGCAGGCACCATGGCCACAGCTGCTATGTCAGGAAATGCGGCGGGGCGCGGGGTGGGGTGGGGGGAGAGGGGCGGCGCCTGGGTGGCTCAGGTCATGATCTTATCGTTGGTGAGTTCGAGCCCCGCGTGGAGCTCTGTGCTGACAGCTCAGAGCCTGGAGCCTGCTTCGGATTCTGTGTCTCCCTCTCTCTCTGTGCCTCCCCTGCTCTCTCTCTCTCTCTCATATATAAATAAACATTAAATAAATATTTTAAAAATTTATTAAAAAAAAAAAGGAAACGAGGCCCGAAGGCACCAGTCCGGGAGCGGGGCGGGCTCTGCTGGGAGACCCCCAGTGTCTGCCCGGCTCACTCACCTGAGCATCCACACCCACGGCGGGTATCTGGGATGGAGGTCAGCAAAGTCAGCGCCGATGAACGAGGCTTCGAAGCTGCGGGTGGAGCCTGACGGCTCGCCTGCGGGGAAGACCCCGCCGGGCGCCCGAGGCCAGGAGTGGCCCACGCAGGCACACCCGCAGGGTCCTCTCCCGCGCCAGGCCAGCTCTGCAAAACCACAGCGGAAGCGAGCAGCACCAGCTACCACCGCAAACATTCGGAAGCGTGTGCTCCAGGCCAGGCGCTGCTCTACGGGTTACAGGGCAGAGAAGGGGTTCCAGACTCGGGTCCGGCTGCTCGCCACTCTAAACCAATACTCTAGAGACAAGGGACGGTGGGAAAGCAAATTGCTTTATTCAGGAAGCGGGCAACCTGGGAAGATGGTGGACAAATGTCGCAAAACCACCTTCCCGTGCAGGGGGAGCCGGAGGGTTAACCGGGAAGGCGCGGGGAAAAGGGAGGGGGCTTGCGCGCAGGGGAAGCTGGTGGCTGGTGGTTAGTCCAGGCGACCCTGAACAGACTCGTTGGCATCAGGGGCAGCTGTTTTCCAATGTAGTCAGGCCTTATCTTCTGGGGAGGTTTGGGCCTTCACTTCCCAAGGTCTGCAATTCTTGAGGAAAGTTAGTTCTTCGACAGAACAAGGGACTTAAGTCCGCAAGCAAGGAGCTCGGAAGCTCAAAGCAAGTTATCCCTTAAGCCCTGCTGCAGTGCTGCTACATAAGCACTACACGTGCATTAACTCACTTGATCCTCCCATCGACAGGGTCGAGGAGGGGACCCGGAGGCCCAGAGCCGCGATCCCGTGAAAGGCCATGGCCCTGGGGATACCCCGTGTGAACCTGCGGCCACAAAGGATCACGCAGCGTAATATTAATCAAACATCAGATTCCCGGAGGGTGGACAGTTACGTGGCTCACTTCCAGTGTCCTTGCTTGAATCTCAGCTGCGGGTGCCACCACATCTGCGCACAAGTGCAGGGAGAGCCACCATGGAGGAGTCACCCGGCAGGAGCCTGGATCCGTAAGATGGTAATAATAGGAGTGTTTGGTAGAGAGTCCACTGAGGCCGGTGAGCTTCCTTGCGCGCAGAACTCAGGGCACAGCTGACCCTCTCTAAAGCCAGCTGTCCTTACCGTTGTGATTATTGCCTTGGTGGAAGATCAGCGAAGGAAGGAGGGGAAGAATGCAGGAAAGAGAGATAAGAGAGAAGAAGACATCATCTTCACATTCAAGGGGAAGGAAGGGAGTGAGGAGTGAGGGGTGGGCTGAGGGACAGAAGAAACGTAAAACAGGTGGAATGTTCTCAAAGACTCACATGAACAACTAAGCTTTGTCCTTAGCGGGGTAGACGGCAGGGTCCCGACCACACAGCCGAGCTGGTTTGCCAAGCGTGTTAAGGGTCTTCCTGGGTCCATTTCCTTTTTTTTTTTTTATTTATTTTTGAGAGAGAGATAGAGACAGCATGAGCAGGGGAGGGTCAGAGAGAGAGGAAGACACAGAATCCGAAGCAGACTCCAGGCCCTGAGCTAGCTATCAGCACAGAGCCCGATGTGGGGCTTGAACCCACGAACCATGAGATCATGACCTGAGCCGAAGTTGGATGCTCAACTGACTGAGCCACCGAGGCACCCCTCCCTGGATCCATTTCCAGCCCTGTCACGTCCCAGCTGAGGCGATGAGCAAATGACCTTCCCTCCCTGAGCCTCAGTTTCCCCATGCCAGCAGGTTGGGAACCTGATGAGCCCATGCAGCAAAGCAGCTTGCTGTCTTTGTTAAGGGGCGCCGCTGACGCCTGGATTCTGCTCGTGAGATGTCATTACATTTACCCAGTTCTCAATTGGCTGACAAATCAAAAGGATATAAATAGCCATGTTTGGTTTCTCATAAATGCATTAAAAATGACTTGGCGCCTTGCCCAGGCTCCCTATCAGGGTGGTGGGCAAGGACTGTTTGGCAGAGATCTAACGGGTGTCAAGGTCATGGGCTCAGAAGGAACTGCAGCTGCCCAGTGGCACCAGGTGTCGTCCCTATCAGCCCATGCCCTCCTTGGCACAGGCTCAGGCCACCACTCTGGGCCCTGGCAAGCCTTGCCCCGTGACTCAGGCCCGGCCGCTGCCTGTTTGCCTGGACTCAGCCCTCTGGCCCAGCCTGCATTAGGTCAGTCTGTCCACAAGTGGGTTCTGGGAAGGCTGTGCCAGGCTGTGGGTGGAGGGGAGAGCAGGGAGTGGCAGACACAGTGGGGGGAAAGACTGGGCAGTCCTGGGCCTCCCTCCTCCTCACTTCCTAAAGTTCTCAGAGGCTGACCTCACCCCTGGCTCAGGAGGAGGACCCTGGGGGCAGCAGATACAGATTCTGGACTCCACTGTCTGGATACAGTTCCTAGCTGCCTATTTACCCCATCAGTGTCTCAGCTTCCTTATCTGCAAAATGGACACAATAGCAGTGCCTGCCCCATAGGGCTGCTGGAAGGTTTCAATGATTAAATGGATATTATTACTGTTATAATCTGCTGCTCCCAACAGGGTCACAGAGCATCTGCCCTGAATAAGGCTTGCTATTATGACTACTTTTCTGTGAAGTAGTTAAGAGCAAGGACACTGCAGCAGCCCCGTTGGGATCAACTCCCAGCCTGGCCACTCATTACCTGTGTGCCCTTAGACATGGATCTTAGTCTCTGTGCCTTGGTTCCCTCATTTGTAAAATGGAGATGATGATCACTTCATGGGGAGTGAGGACTAAATAAGTTGCCACCTGCCAAGTGCTTAGAACAGTGCCTGGCACACAGTGGGTGCTCTGTTGTTCCTGTCATTGTGAGAGGTGTGCTCCCTTTCCACTGAGGTTGCTAAGCCGCTGTGATGTAATCCTGGAGCTGCCCTCATCTCTTAGGAAGCATCTGCTTGAGGATTAAGGCAATGCAGAAAGAAGTAGTGTAGAGAGACGAAGGAAGACAACTTTGGAGGACGTTGTATGAGCACCTGGATCTAACTGTGCCTGAAGCAGAACCTACTCTTGGACTTCTCCATCCCAAGAGCCAATACATTCCTTCTTAGCTTAAACCACTTTGCCTGGATTTCTGACACTTGTAGCCAAATGTGTTTTGACTGATACGAAGGCTATCGGAGGCTCAAACAACAGAGAGGGAAACATGAGGTGATGGGGAAGCTAAGGAAAGGAAGAGAAGTGATACAGTTGGGAAGAGTTAGGTTCCTTCTTCCGGGTTAGGGTCCCAGCTGTGTTCCTTACTGCCTACGGTAAAGTGATTACAGAAAGGATGGAGCCCATCACTCGTCCCTGTGTACATTCTTACAATGTATACGTTCTTATGGTAAGACTTTGCTCCTCTTCCCATCAAAAGATGGAATCTATTTCCTCACCCTTATAGTCTGGGCTGGCCTTGTAACTTGCCATGACCAATAGAACATAGAGAAGGGATGCTGTGCTACTTCCAAGCTTAGCCTGTGAAGCTTCTGCTTGCTTTCTCGGACCCTTACCATGACCTCATGAACATGTCCAGGCTAGCCTGCTGTGGGGTAGGAGACTGAAGGCTCCCCAGCCAGCTGCCGTCCAGCCCCCTGAAGCAGAGCCATCTAGCTTCTGGTAGACCAGAAGAACTACCCAGCTGAGTCCAGCCTATATTACTTACAGAAGAAGAGATAAGTAAATAACTGCTGTACCAAACCACTGCATTTGGGGTGGTTTCTTCTGCAACAGCAGATAACAGATCTTATTTAACCCAGCCTTGCCCAGGGGTCTTCCCAAAACCTAACCTTCAAGGCACATGAATGGCAAGCCAAGTCCCTGGTCAAGTGCTGCCTCTGAACTTGGACCTCCAGAGGCCCTGCAGCTTCTTTTTACTTTCTTAGACCCCTCCCACCACCTTGTGGACAAGCCTGGCTCTCTGCCTGCTGGAGGATGAGAGTATGTGGAGAGCCCAGCTGCCCCAGCCCACTGTTGGCACTTTGTCCAGCCTAGACACCAACTCCTGCACACATAAGTCACCTCAGCCAAGATTAGAGGGCCAATCCCAGGCCACTGTTGATCAGAGATGTATGAAGAATCCCAGCTAAGACCTGAAGAACTACCCAGCTGGTGTCTAGGCTTGTAAGCAATCACAGACCCTTATTATTTTAAATCCCTGATTTGGGAGGATGTTTTATTTTGTAGCCATAATTGATACACCAAGTTTGTATCCACAGACAAGTAGATTTACCTTTCTAGCCCTCTGTTTCCTCCTGTGAAAAATAAAAGTCACTTGGGATGGTCATGAGGATGCTGTGAGCTCATGATCCTAAAGATTTTGGCAGAGTGCCTAGCAGAGAGAGGGCACTCAATTAAGGGAAGTTGTTTTAAAAAGAGGTAAAATGAAGGGCAGATGGCTGACAAACAGGCCCTCACTTTGCATCTCCCCGCCTTGTCTAGCCAGCTGTGGATCATTCCAGAGATGACCAACGGCCCATAGATTCCCAAGCCTTTTGTCCTTTAATGTCAACACAGAAATATTGGAGGTAGGCTGAAAACCATTGAGAAGGGGTACACCCAGCACTCAAAGGCCTTCCTGTCCAGGAAAGGGAGCCGCACAGTACTCGGGACAGGTTTTGAACTGACACCTAGGTTCTGATCCAATCTCTGCCATTTTCCTGCTGTGTGTCATTGAGCAACCAATGCAACCATTCTGAGCTTCCATTTCATCCGTGTAAAAGAGCGATAATTACACCTACCTTCTAGGATTATGGTTCATTCATTTCTTCCTTCAATCAGTTGACATACATTTATTGAGCTCTTGCTATGTTCCAGCTGTTTCAGGAGCAGGGGATACATGGGAGAAACAACAACAAAAAATATCCTTGACCTCGTGGAGTCTCAGTGGGTAAAGAAAAATATTAACCCAACAGTGACAAAACCAAGTGAAAAATTGCAAAAGTGAAAAGTGTTTTGGAAGGTGAGTATATCAGTCAGGATAGGCTGGTTATGCTGTGGTAACAAACATCCCCCAAGTCTTGTGGCTTATAGTAACAAAAGTTTATTTCTTACTTATGTGCCATGTGTGTTGTGGGTCAGCTGGAACTCTGCTCACACCTCAGCCCAACCTGGCAGAACGCCCTCCATTTCAAGGGCTATGGGTTCTGCATGGAGGAAAGAGGACTCTAGAGTATTTTGCTCTGGAATTAAGTGCTTTAGCTTAGAAGTGACTTGGATTGCTTCTGCCCACATCCCATTGTCCAGAGCTAGTTGCATAGCCCCACCCAACTACGAGGAGGCCAAGAAGAGCCAGCCTACCCCGTGCCTGGATGATGGACATCCAGGGAGATTTGGTGAATGTCACCAATGACCATTCTGAAAATGTATATGTGGTGGGAAGGCTTCCATGAGGCAATGATGCCTGAGCTGAGGCCTGAACTCTAAGAGGAGTTGACTAAGAGGAGAGGGAAAGGAAGGGTTTTCTAGGAGGGCAGAGAATGAAGAGAAGGGTAAAAAGTCGGAGTGGCTTGAAGGTAACCAGTTTTGCTGAAGCCAGAGATGGGGTGATGTATGGCGTAAGGAAAGACTAGAAGCGTGCATCAACCCATTGGTGCAGACCTTGTAGGCCATGGAGGAAGTTGGTCTGATTCTAGGAGAAAAGAATGGTCATTGCTGGGTCTCCTGGATTTCCTTGAGTGTTCTGGGAGAGCATGGCCAAGGACTCTCATGAAGGCCAATGGGGCAGTGGGGGTGGAGGGTGGGGTTCCCTGAGCTGTTGCTGAGGACGTGGACTCTCTGAAACTCTGTGTCTCATAAGACTATGTCAGATTCAAAGCTTTATTTTTACCTAAATGTGGGGAAATAGTGATCTTTTCATATCTGCACAAAAAAATGAGGAGTATATACATGTATTCAGAATTCAGAAATGTCCATTTAAGTATTCCTCTCAGGTCAACAAACTGATACAAGAAATTATGGCTTTTTTTTTTTTTTTTAGGGTTTAAAATTGCTTGAGTGGACACGGCCACAATCTCTGATGCCTTGATTGTGGCGATAATTGGCCAGATGCTCACCAATTTCCCGTCTCTTCCTGAGTACACAGAAGGCCACATTTCTAAGCTTCTTTTGCAGTTAAGGAGGGGCTATGTGATTAGGTCTGGCCAATGAAATGTGGACAAAATGAACACACTTCTAAGCCTGGCCCTAACCCCCGTACCTGATTCCATGTTCTTCCTGTTGATTCTGTGGTGCCCTTGGAAACCATACTTTGAATGGAGGCATGGAACTCTGAGTCACTGCTTAGAAGAAAGCCCTGAGCTGCATCTGCTTATGATGTGAGCAAGAAATAAAACTTCGTGTTTATTCTGTGGTTTTATTCATTACTGCAGCAAAGCCTATCCTATCCTGACTTATAGGACTCCTCTAACAGAAGTAACATTTGCAAAACCAATGTCATGATGCAGAAAGTGTCTACATTCAGGGTTACCATGTGGAGTTGATAGGTTAGCATTATGCAAAGTGGCCGGCCATGGGCCCATTCCATGCCCTACTCACCAAGCCACTACCTTGATGCAAGGCTGTGTCCATATGAAGGAAGCCCGTTTTAATTTTGCACGAAGGTGAAATAGAGGCTAGTGGCAGCTTTGTCTACATTTCTGTAGTTTCAGAAAAAATAAAAGGAGGCAGTATTTTCTCCATTCTCCTTTCTTTCTCTAGCAGATAGGAGGGGCTATAACAAGGCCAAGTGCTGGAACTGCACTTACGAGTAATTATATTTTCTAAAAAGTAGGCCTAGGAAGTTAAAAAATCACAATGTGAAACACCTAAGAAAATACACAGATGGCAAAAAAGGATATGAAAAGACGCTCCACGTCATATGTCGTCTGGGAAATAGAAATTAGAACAATAATGAGATACCTCTGCACACCTGTCTGAATGGCAAAATCTAGGACACTGGCAACACCGAATGCTGGCGAGGATGTGGAATGACCGGAGCTCCCATTTGTTGCTGGTTGGGAATGAAAAAGGGTAGAACCGCTTTGGAAAACAGTTTGACGGTTTCTTAAGAAACTAGACTTCCTGGGGCGCCTGGGTGGCTTAGTCGGTTAAGCGTCCGACTTTCACTTAGGTCATGATCTCGCGGTTCGTGGGTTCGAGCCCCGCGTCCGGCTCTGTGCTGACTGCCAGCTCTGAGCCTGGAGCCTGTTTCAGTCTGTGACTTCCTCTCTCTCTGACCCTCCCCTGCTCACGCTGTCTCTCTCCCCCAGAAATAAATAAAAAACATTAAAAAAAAAAAAAAACAGAATCTAGACTTCCTCCTGCACTTTAATCTGGCAATTGCACCCCTTGGTATTTACCCAAAGGAGTTGAGAACTTATGTCCATACGACACCCTGCACGCAGATATCCACAGCAGCTTTATTCGCGGTTGCCACAGCTTGGAAGCAACCAAGGTGTTCTTCAGTAGGTGAATGGGTACACGGTGGTACAACCAGACAATGGAAGGTTATTCAGCGCTAAAAAGGAATGAGTCAGCAAGCCATGAAAAGACATGGAGGAGCCTTAAATGCATATGGTGAGGTGAGAGAAGCCAATCTGAAAAGGGGACATACTGTACGATCCCCCATTGTGAGACATTGTGAGAAAGGTGAACCGCGGAGGCAGTATAAAAATGAGCGGTTGTCAAGGGTTAGCTGGGAGATCGGGGTGAGTGGCAGCACAAAGAAGGTTTTTAGGGCAGTGAGGCCCCTCTGTTTGATTCTACATGATGGATATATGCCATTAGACATGTATCCAAACCCACTGACTATACACCATCAAGACGGAACACGGATGTGAACCGTGGACTTGGGTGCTAATGATGCGTCAGGGAAGGCTCACTGTAACAAACGTACCCCTCTGGTGGGAGGTGCTGATGATGGGGGAGGCTATGCAGTCACCAGATGCTGATAATGAGGAGGATACAGGAAATCTCTATACCTTCCTGTCAATTGTGCTGTGAACCTAAAAGTGCTCTAAAATTTTTTTAAAAAGCAAAGCCTTAAAATTACAATATGAAAAGGAAAGGGGCCAGTAGGAGGGTTAAGAATGGAGTACGGGACATGCTGTGCCTTACACTGCACTCGGGGTGGGGGGTGGGGGGGTGGCCTCACCTCTTCTCCCTCCAGGTAGTGAAAGCTTCTCATTGCCAGCTGGCCACAGGGCGAGTGGTGGGTACTCCCCACTCCAACCTAAGGGCTGTCCCCACCCTTACCTGCAAGGGATTCTACCTTGTCGGCATCACCTTTTTTTTTTTTTTAATTTTTAATGTTTTATTAATTTTTTAAATGTTTTTATTTATTTCTGAGAGAGAGAGAGAGACAGTGTGAGCAGAGGAGGGTCAGAGAGAGAGAGAGACAGTGTGAGCAGAGGAGGGTCAGAGAGAGAGACAGTGTGAGCAGAGGAGGGTCAGAGAGAGAGGGAGACACAGAATCCGAAGCAGGCTCCAGGCTGTGAGCTGGCAGTCAGCACAGAGCCCGACGCGGGGCTCAAACCCACGAACCGTGAGATCATGACCTGAGCTGAAGTCGGACGCTCAACCGACTGAGCCACCCAGGCGCCCCACGGCATCACCTTTTTAAGTGGACATCAGATCACGTGTCTCCACTGCTCAAAAGCCTCCCATGGCTCCCATCCCACTTCGATAGAATCCAAAGCCCTCACCCTGGACTGCAGGGCCCTACGGGGTCTGGCTGCACTATCTCACTGTCATCCTCCCCGCCCCTGTCATCTCCATTCACCGAGTAGACAGCCACTCCAGAGCCCTTGTAAATGCTGCCTCTGCCTAGAATCACTTGCAGGCTAACAGCTCCCCAGAGTGGTCTGCTCTGAATCCCCAGCACCTGTGAAAACGTTCCCCTATGTGGTGGAAGGGACTTCCAGCTGCAGGTGTGATTAAGTGTGGATCTTGGGATGGGGACATTATTTGGATTATTGGGCAGACCCAAAGTAATCATAATGATCTGTACAAGAGGGAAACAGGAGAGCCAGAGTGAGAGAAAAGATGTGACCCCGGAATCATTGGTCAGAGAGCCAGACAGAGATTTGAAAATGCACGGGATGCCTGGGTGGCTCAGTCAGCTGAGCGTCCGACTTTGGCTCAGGTCATGATCTCACGGTTTGTGAGTTTGAGCCCTGCATCAGGCTCTGTGCTGACAGCGTGGAGCCTGGAGCCTCCCTTGGATTCTGTGTCTCTCTGCCCCTCCTCCACTTGTGCTCTCTCAAAAATAAATAAATGTTAAAAAAAAAAAAAAAAACTTTTGAAAATGCTCCACTGTTGAGCTTTGAAGATGGAGGAAAAGCTAAGAAGCTGGAGAGGTGAGCAAAGGGTTCTCCCTGAGCCTCCAGAGGAATTCAGTCCTGCTGACACCCACTCAAGATCAAATCAGACCCATTTTGGACTTCTCACCTCCAGAACTACACAATTAGAAATCTGTGTTGTTTTAAGACATCTTGTTTGTGGTAATTTGTTACAGCAGCTGAAGGAATCTAATACACCCCTCCTCCAGACGTCTACTTGTCTGGCTTTTTCTTGTCGTTCAAGGCTCATCTGAAATGTCATCTCCAGCTCAATAAATATTTATTGAATGAGTAATTGAGAACAGAGATGTACATGTGACCCCAAAAAAGGTCGAAGTAAGAGCCCCCAAACTAACACCTGTGGGGTGATGTGTTTTTTTTTTTAATGTTTTATTTATTTCTAGGAGAGAGAGAGAGAGAGACAGCGTGAGCAGGGGAGGGTCAGAGAGAGAGGGAGTCACAGACTGAAACAGGCTCCAGGCTCTGAGCTGGCAGTCAGCACAGAGTCCGACACGGGGCTCGAACCCACGAACCTCGAGATCATGACCTAAGCGAAAGTCGGACGCTTAACTGACTAAGCCACCCAGGTACCCCTGGGATGATGTGTTTAAAAACGTGGTTTTTACTCAACAGTGTTATAAGTTGAAACAGCTTCCCTCAAATGTCTCAATTTCCAGAAGCACGTGAAACTTACAGAGGAAGGAGGCCTGCATTCATGCATAGTGAAAATCAGCTAGAACTTTCTGACATGGCCCCATAGTCCTCCCCTATTTGGGATAAAAACTACACTGCAATAGGCCGTTCCTCTTACTTATGTCTTCTTCGTGGCAGGCCACTGAATTAGCAAGCCTGGCATCTCAGCTTGGGTTCCCCGAAAAGCAAATATTAAAATAGAAAGTATCAGGGTGCTTGGGTGACTCAGTCGGTTAAGTGTCCAACTTCAGCTCAGGTCATGATCCCACAGTTCATGGTCTTCGAGACCCGCATCAGGCTCTGTGCTGACAGCTCGAGGTCTGGAGCCTGCTTCAATTCTCTGTCTCCCTCTCTCTCTGCCCCTCCCCTGTTCACGCTCTCTCTCTCCCTCTTTCTCAAAAATAAACATTAAAAAATTATTTTTAAAAAGAAAGTATCAACAAGAAAATAGAAGGTATGAACAACTAGATGGAAAATCAAGAACCAAAACAAACAAACAAACAAAAAAAAACATTAGCCAAAGGAAAAGGCTCACTGGACGGGCTGAAGAATGGACCAGAGAGGACACAGGGAGGTGACAGCAAACTTGAGCAACAGACATTGTCCTACCTGAAGAGAAGAAAAGATGGGGGGAATAATCAATAGTCTCAGGGGCCCGTGGGACAATGCAGGTGTGACATTCATGTCTTCGGAGTCCCAGGAGATAAGAGGGAAACATGTGGCTGAGAAAATATTTGAAGACTCTCATCTGGGGAGGTGCTGGGAGCCGCACTGGCCTCGCTGGATGACAGTCACAGCAAGGAAATGGTAGCGTTTGTACAGCTCCTGCCATGAGAAACGAAAACTGGTATCTCCTTCTGCTACTACTGGCTCATGTTGGAAATGAGGCTGCTGGTATTGACCAGGCCTCACAATATTCCAGGTCAGACCGATACTCCCCACACAGATTGCTCATAAGGAAAGGCGTGTTCCTGCCTTTTCCAAAGAGACTTGAAGAAAACATTGTGGATGATTGTTAAAAGGCTCTTCCTAAGGGCCTTGCAGATCCAAGACTTACATAATAAGGGAGGTTTGAGTCTAGCCCTGAGACAAAGAGCCTAATTTAGAGTTAAGGACAGATATCCACCCCCACCCACTTGTTTCTGCTTGGAGCACAAGCCGCCCCCCCCAACCCCCAACAAGGCATTTGTTACCAAGTATTTGGAGTGACTTATTCCAGCCTTGAATATGCTGATTGCTCCCTGAGGAGCAACCTACTGAGGAACTTCTTCTTTTGTGATTATGGGAGCAAAGGTATCTCCTGAAAGACCTGTTTGACCCCTGCTCACGGAGAAGTAACTTCACCCTCTTATGCTAAAACGTTGTCTGGTATGCTAAAGTGTCTTCCTTCCTCGTAAGATAAGCATCTAAATCCCCTACCTCAATCACTATTGATAAAGCTTATGCATGAGTCTTCTATAAATCTATGTTCTGGGAAATTCTTACATATCAAAGAAGTTTGTTATCAGAAATCATTGTCTAAGGCAAATGCCACATCTGTGCCGTCCCCCAAACACTTATAAAATAAAGTTGAGCCCCAGTCAGAGCAGAGATGCCTGCCTGGTGACCAGAAAGAATCTCGGGGCTCTCTCATCCCTCCCTCGCCAACACCGTCCATCCCTCAGGGGTCCTGGACGTGCCGGAGCCGGCCTCCGACAGAGAAGTGGAAGTGAGGGAGAGCAACCGACTGTGCCCACCTGAAGGCTGGTGACACTGAGGCCCCTCTTAGCGAATGTGTTGAACGTGCCCCCAAGGAGTAGCTCCAACCCCCGTCCCTCCTGGGTCAGGGCTGCTCTCAGGGGCGCCGGCCAGGGGACTCCTGAGCAGAGGGAACTGTCTGCATTACTGCTGAAGCTATAGAGGACCCTGGGGAGGCTGGGGGGGGGGGTGGGGGATGGTATATGCTGCCTACTGCTGCATAACAAATGGCAGTCCATTAAGTGGCTTAAANGACACTGAGGCCCCTCTTAGCGAATGTGTTGAACGTGCCCCCAAGGAGTAGCTCCAACCCCCGTCCCTCCTGGGTCAGGGCTGCTCTCAGGGGCGCTAGTTAGGGGCTTTCTGATCATATGAAACTTTCTTCATTTCTGCTGAAGCTATAGAGGGGGGGGGGGAGGCTGGGGGGGGGGGGGATTGGGGGATGGTATATGCTGCCTACTGCTGCATAACAAATGGCAGTCCATTAAGTGGCTTAAAACAACCCAGGTACCTGATAGCCCAGCGTCTGGGGGTCAGGAGTCCGGATGCTGCTTCACCGGTCCTCTGCTCAGGGTCTCACAAGGCTGCAATCAGAGTGTCGGTCAGGCTGTGTCCTCATCCGGATGCTTGACTGAAGAATCTGCCTCCGGCTTTATTGGGGTTGTTGGCAGAGGTTATTTCCTGGGGACTGTGTGGCTGAGGCCTTAGCTGTCACCTCAGGTCCTAAATGTCACTTGTAGCTCCTAGAGGCCGCTCGCTGTTCCTGCCAAGCGAGCTTCCTCAACGTAGCTGTTGACCTCATCCGGCCAGCGAGCCTCCCTCTCGCTCCGGGGGTGGGGGGGCTAAGACGGAGTCTGATACAACGTAACCGAATCCAGGGGCGATGTTCTGACACGTCAACAATAAGAATATGAATGTGAATGTGGTTAGAAGCAAGTCACAGGTGCCTTCCACACTGAAAGGGAAGGGGAATCACACAATGTGTGGACGCCAGGAGGTGAGTCACTGGGGCCACCCTAACAGCCTGCCTGTCACAGGTGGACTCAGACTGCCTTGGCTGTGGACTGTGACCCTCAGGGCTGTGCAAACAGGCCTAGGCATCAGTGTGCGCTTGGCTCTGGCTATTCCACCCCCACAATGTGCCGCTGTGGGTGCAGGCCCAGTGGTCTTCCTTCACCCTTCCATTGCTGGCCTCATCCCAAGTTCACTGTGTGACCTCAGGCAGGGTGCTTCAGCCCTCTGTGCCTTGATGTCCTCAGCTACAAAATGAGGCCCCAGGGGGGTGCCTGGGTGGCTCAGTCAGCTAAGCGTCTGACTTCGGCTCAGGTCATGATCTCACAGTTCGTGGGTTCGAGCCCCACGTTGGGCTCTGTGCTGACAGCTAGCTCAGAGCCTGGAGTCTGCTTCAGATTCTGTGTCTCCCTCTCTCTCTGACCCTCCCCCGCTCACACCATCTCTCTGTCTCTCAAAAATAAACATTAAAAAAAATTTCAAAAGAGGTTCGTAGTAACCCCAGCCTTATGGGTGGCTGTGAGGACATAAACTTTATGAAGGGTGTGGGTTCTGATCATGCCAGGAAGTTCACAGATATTTGCCATTACTGTCATCATTATTCTCTGCCTCTGTTTCCCAGCGGACCCTGTTTAGTTCTGCGGGAATGTCCCCCCGATTCTGCAGAAACCTTTGCGTCTCTGGGCATCGTGTGAAGCCTTAAGTGTTTTGGCAACAGTGTCTGGTAAGTGAGGAGTGAGCTCTGCCCTCTGCTCAGGGGCAGAAGCTCTGTTCTGGAATTTTCAGATCTGTCCAGTGGACTATCAGGGCAACGAGTTTTATAAGACATTAATATTTCATTCCTCACTCTTGCACTCTGCGGAAAAGTGTATGTAACTTCTGGGAACAGCTAGGCTCGTGATTCCCGCGGGTCAGCCAGGCCAGGCCTGGCGCCTTGTCCTGGTAGAAGGGGTCTGTCTCTCCTTCTTGGGGCTCTCTCTCCACGGCAAGAGCCAGGAAGGGTGACACAGGTCTGGCTGCCCCAGGCCACCACCCTGGGAGCACCCTCTGCCTCGGAAAGTACGGCTAAGCCTGAAAGCCCTCGGCACATCCGAGGGAGTGCGGGGCAAGGGACGACCAGGGAAAGGCAGGGCCCTCGCGGATCTGCAGGGCTGATGCCTCCCCCCACCTCCCACCCCCATCGTCTCAGCCCTTATCCTTGGGGCGCGTACTAAGCTGCCTAAGGTGATTACAGTTTACCAACTCCCAGAGACTCCCCTTGAAAATGGTGAGTTCCAGCCCTTCTGTCCTTGTGAGGAACGCAAGACTTGAACCAGGCAACCTGAGTTTAAACTGGATCGCCCCCCCACCCCCCCAATTCCTGGACTGTAGCCTTGCCTCAGTTTCCTCATCTGCGGGACGGGGATTGCTAGGGACCTGAAACAGGGAAGAGCCCATCAGCCTTGGCTGTGGCCATGGGCCTGCTCTGCGCTCGCGGCCCCCTCCCCCCAAGCAGTGCCTTGGGAAGGACAGTTGAGGAGCCCCAGGCACAGAGGGCTTGCTTTATTTAACTAGCAGCACCTGGTCACGGCTTTTGCCCCGGGAAGGGTGGCAGATCTTGAGCAGCACCCCGAGCAGGCCCAGGACTGTGCCCAGCAGCAGCACCAACTTTAGCCCCTTGAGGATGGGGCTGGCCTTCCCCTTCCAGGTCTCCCCCTCCTCCCGGTGTGGCCCGCCTTCCTCTCCCCTGAGAGTCTCCCCGCTGTCAGGGAAGGGCTTGGGGTTGAACTGGGCCATGAGCTCCTGCTGCACGAAGCACTTGTAAATGGCTGGCTGGAAGACCTGCAGCTGCATGCCGCCGTTGGAAGGTTCCAGAATGGCGTCCAAGTCCTGGTTGGAGAGCTGGCCCTGCCAGGTCAGGGGCGTGTTGTTGGCTTCCCAGAGGATGGGCCTGCAAAGGAGGACAAGGTCGGCTGCTGTGGCCAGGGGGTACCTAGGGGACCGGCGTCTGAGAGGCGATGGGGACAGCGATGCCCTCCTCCCTGCAGGACAGCGAACAGGGCACGCCCTCCAAGAGCACTAGGCAGCAGTTAGCAGGGGGGAGGTAGGGACAGGGTGGCAGGGAGCTCAGAGCTCCACCCCACACTGAATGGGGGACGGGGAAACGCCTCTAGCTCTTCAAGCCTCCAATTGCTCATCTGAAAACCGGGGGTGTGACTGTACCTGCCTCAAAGGGTGACTTGGAGGAATGAGCAAGAACAGAGCCCCCACCCCTGCTCTCCCGGCCTGGCCTCATTTTTTCCACTCTGCCTCTCGCTTAGGCTGCCCCAGTCACGCTGGCCTCCTAGGTGGTCCTCCAGCATGCTGAGTACCTTCCTGCCTCAGGGCCTTTGCCCTGGCTGTTCCCTCTGCCTTAAGGGCTTTGCCTCAGCACCCAAGGCTGGCTTCCTCAGCACCCTTCAGTGCTGGCAACTTCTCAGATGCCTTCCCTGCCCTTCTTATTTAAAATGATCCTCTCCCCCACTCCCATCCCCCTCCTGAAACTTATCACCACCTAAAATACTGTGTGTTTTTTCCATGGGATTGTTTTATGGCTCCGGGAAGGCAAGTTTGGGATGCAGTTTGGGTTTCACTGCATCCCAGGTACCAAGAATAGCGCTTGGCTTGTACGCGCTCAGTGAAGTTGTGGTAAGTGAGCGAAGCAAAGCAGGCAGAGAACACACTCATCACGGCTGAGGGACAGAAGGGAGGCCCCGCAGGCGATATTGACGAGGCCAATCATACACGCGAAAGCCAACACCCGCTAGAGAGTGGGGCTTTTGCGTCTCTATAGGCATTTGCCCCTTAGACATCACAAGGAGCCTGTGAGGCTGGGGCCATCAAGACCTCTGTACTGAGTTGGATAGCGTCCTCCCCAAATTCATGTTCTAAACCTCAGGATGTGACCTTCTTTGGAAATCGGGGTGTTGCAGATGTCATTGGTGAAGATGAGGTCAGACTGGAGTAAATTCCTGGGCCCTAAAAGCAATATGACCTGTGTCCTTTTAAGAAAGGAGAAGGGGGCGCCTGGGTGGCTCAGTCAGGTAAGCATCCGACTTCAGCTCAGGTCACGACCTCATGGTTCATGAGTTTGAGCCCTGAGTTGGGTTCTGTGCTGGCTGACAGCTCGGAGCCTGGAGCCTGCTTTGGATTCTGTGTCTCCCTCTCTCTCTGCTCCCCCCGACTCTCTCTCAAAAATAAATAAACATTAAAAAAATTTTTTTAAAAAGAAAGGGAGGAGAGGGGCACCTGGGTGGCTCAGTCGGGTAAGCATCTGACTTCTGCTCAGGTCATGACCTCACGGTTCATGAGTTTGAGCCCTGAGTCAGGCTCTGTGCTGACTGACAGCTCGGAGCCTGGAGCCTGCTTTGGATTCTGTGTCTCCCTCCCTTTCTGCCCCTGCCCTACTCACTCTCTCTCTCTTAAAAATAAACATTAAAAAATATTAAAAAGAAAGGGAGAAAAGACACAGACGTGAACACACAGGGAAATCGCCGAGTGATGACAGGGACAGATGGGGGATGGGTGGGATACAGCCACAAGCCAAGGAAGGCCAAGGATTGCCTGCCACTCCCGGAAGCTAGGCAGAAACGAGGACGGGTTCCACCCAGCATCTCAGAGGGCACGTGGCCCTGGTGACGCCTTGACTTTGGACTTCTGGCCTCCAGAACTGCAAGAGAATACATTTACATTGTCTTAAGCCACCCAGTGTGTGGCACTCTGTTGTGACGGCCCTAGGAAACAAACACAACCCCCATCCTACAGACAGGAAGACTGAGGCCCAATGGGAAACCACTGGACCAAAGTCACAAAGCTGGAAAAGCAGCAGAGCTGGGATTGGAGCCCAGGCCTGGCTGAATCCAGAATCCAAGACATAAACCTCACATGAAATGCACTCTACCCAGGCTGGGGGCTTACACAGGGGTGTCTGATGCCCGCCACGTCCACAGCCTGGCCGACCACAGGACTGGCCAAGCCCTCCCAGAGTGTCAGCTGTTCTGGTCTGCCTGTGTGACTCAACTGTGTGTGGGCGCCAGGGGTTTCTTGCCAGAGGCACATCCGAAGAGGCCAGCAGAGAGCTCTGAGCATGCGGGACCCCTCCCCTCTGCGTGAATTAATCATGAAGGCTCCCAGCCCTGGGGGGGGGGGTGGGGGAGCCTGGCTAGGGACCAAGGGTAGCTCTGGGGCCTGCCTCCATCACCTGTAGATAGATCCCAGGGGGCAGGTGAGCCACGCAGATCCCAACTCCTCACTGATCTCAAAGTTGTCAAAGGGAATGTAGTCCAACATCGATGCCGCGCACGGGACATAGCAGGCTTCCACCTGCATCTCGGGCCGCATGCGGCTGGACCACACCTTCAGATTTCCCAGGTAGAGCCAGCAGGGCAGGGCTTCTTCCTGGGGCTCCTCGATGTAGCAATACCCCAGGCGTTTCCGCTCGCCCGGCCCCCCACAGCGGTTACAGTCCTGCCAGGGCTCCCAGCGGGTGAAGACGATCTCTTTGCCACCCAGACTCAGGGTCTCATTCCGCAGGGGCTTCTGGCCCAGTCCCTTGTGTGTTATGTGCAGGGCGCTGACATCCTGGAAGTCAAGCTCATACTGCACCACCTGGTTGCCGTTCTTGTCCCGGCAGTGATAGAAGCCCGTCTGGAAGGGCGACGGACTCCTAATGAGAATGCCGCTGTCAGCTATGACTTCTATGTTGGAAGCACGGGAGAGTGTGTTGGACCAGCTGGTCCCGTCTTGCAGGAGGAAGAAGTACCACTGGGACCCAGAAGCGTTGCAGGGCAAGAAGATGTCATTGTCTGAGAGGAGGGCTTTGTGGCATTGTTTCCCATCAGGGCAGCTGAAGGAGACATAGAACCCGGGCAAAGGGACAGCAAAGCTGAGCAGCAGCCACAGGGGGCTTAGCATTGTGGACTGGGACATGGTGGCAGTAGGCAGGGCACCGCCCTGGCCACTGTGAAGTCACCCATGAAACCCAGGCCTCGGCCCTGGACAGCGGGATGAATAGTAGCCCACCGCATGGCTGTGAGGTCACAATCCCCATCTGATTGGTGACAATTTAACAACTCTATTTCAGATCTATTACACGCCCTCCACTCTGCTGGGATAGGAGGAGACTTAATTTGTCTCTTCAGGGTTTTCTCTACCCTTCCCTACTTTGGCATTAATGTGTCGCATGTGAACATTCAACACATTTCTCCTGAACACCTACTATGTTCTGCACACAATTCTTAGTGCAGAGGGTGGAGGAGTGAATAAATCCTGTCCGGTTACCTTTCTGATTTCCTATGCCTCTCCCCCAGCCCCTCCTCCCCAGACATGCTGGCCTCCCTGCCATCTCCTGAAAACATCAGGCAAGCAAAGGGCTCCTGCCTCAGGACCTTTGCACATGCCGGTCCCAGACTCTTTCCATAGATATCTGCATGATTCAACTCATCTTAAACAAACAAATATTTTTCTCAGTTGTCTCCTTTCTAAACCCTTTCCTACAGTCCTTCTCAGTCCTGAAATTAAAAATAATTATTGTGCAGGCTTGATATGCCATTGCTCACTCATTTCGCAAAAGTTTCCTGAATACCTACCATGTGCTAGCCTTATTCTAATCACAGCCCTGAACAGGTTAGACAAAGCCTCTTCCCCCTTGGACTTACCTTCTAGTGGAACACACAGATAACAAACAAATATATAATACATAATATTAGATACAGCAGTTCTCCTTACTCATGGCAGTTATGTTCTATAAAGTTGCTGGATTAGCAAATACTGAACATTCTTTGTAGGAGAAATACAGACTTAAGGTCCTATGAGCCTTTGATCATAGCATTTTTGTCAACTGCTCAATGCATAACTTTGCTGTATGTGTATTTTTGTTTAAAAACTCTTATTTAATATATATTGCTAATTAATTAACAATGAACTTGTAAACAACAGCGCTATTAATTCGTGCCTGAACATGCTTCTCTAACACACGTGTTTTCTTGACACAAAACATCGCAGCCCTTCTTATGCTTAGAGACACTGGCTAGCCCTTCAGCACTGCCTGGGAGCCATTTTCAATAGTGAAATCATCAACGAAAAGTACAAAAATGCAACAACAACAGAAAAGTGGCACTAACCAGACAGTGAAAAGGATACTTGTTAATAGTATGATAGCTGAAATCAGAAGGCAGTATCTCCCTGTTCAATCTCAGCTGGGAATGTGCATTGTTAAGTGATTCAACTATATCACTCCTCTTTGCATGTCTGCAAATGACTTTGAAACCACCGTGGGCGTTGGCCTGGGGGCCACAAATAAATTTTACTGATAGGTGAATTCACAATTATGGAATCCTCAAGTAATTATGGAATCCTCAAGGATTGACTGATATTCACTAAAGATAAGAATAGAGCAGGGAAGGGGTGCCTGGGTGGCTTAGTCGGTTAAGCGTCCGACTTTCGCTTAGGTCATGATCTCGCGGTTCGTGGGTTTGAGCCCCGCGTCGGGCTCTGTGCTGACTGCCAGCTCAGAGCCTGGAGCCTGTTTCAGTCTGTGACTCCTTCTCTCTCTGACGCTCCCCCGCTCACGCTGTCTCTCTCTCTCTCTCTCTCTCTCCTAGAAATAAATAAAACATTAAAAAAAATTAAAAAAAAAAAGAATAGAGCAGGGAAATGGGGATAGAAAGTGAAGAGACTGTGAGTGTGAGCTATTTGAGGGAGGATGGTCTGAACACTCACTGAGGAGGTGAGGTTTCACAAACACTAGAATAAATTGAGATAAAGATCCGTGTGGATATTTGAAGGAAGAATAGTCCCAAGAGATAGCTAGATCCTGACACGGCTGCTATATTTAAAAGGTGTAGAGGCCAGAGTGACTAAGGAGTAGTGGACAAGGAGGAGAGCGGTGAGTGGGTGAAGTCTAAGTTTCATCTAAGTCTTTGCTAAGACATCCTGCCTTCCTCTCAACCTGGCTCCTTATGACTGGGGACTCTGGTCATGTCCCTGTCCCATGTGGAGACCTCTACAGGCTGTGTTTGGCATAAGCTGTATGTTTAGACTCTGGAACTGCTGCTTCCATGGCATCCTGCTGCCACGGTCACCACAGGAGTGGGCCACGCATCCCCTCCCTTCTCAGCTCTATAAAACTATCTAGTTATGGTCTGCTTCCCAGGACCTTATAAAATCCCTCTATCTGAGACACATTAACATTCATACTTGTGTCATTTCCCCTCTGGCTCCCTCCTTCTCTCTCTCTTCAGCTCAGGGAATCTTTTCTAAACAAGTAAGCAGGGGTATAGGGACACTATGAGATAGCCCACTTCCGATTTTCACATTGTCTAGGTGAGAAGTAACAAACTGGCTGGATACGGCCTAAATAAATGTTTTCATTGGCCTCCCTAGGGTGTTTTTAGAATATTTAAATCAGCGGCCAACATGTAAAAGCCAAGAGATTTCATAGGAGAATCCAGATTCCCTGCTATTCTTTAAATAATGTGGGTGAGGTTTCCACTTACTGCTACAATTGAGAAGCTTATATCAGACCAACGGTCTAGCTAATAACAACTATAGACTTTAAGATAACCATGATTAATATGTTCAGGAGAGGACAAGAAGAAGGTTTGGAACCTGCATAAAAGAATCAAAAGCAAATATTAGAACTAAAAAATAAAATCTGGGAATTGAGAATTCTCTAGAAAGGGCAGCAATCTATTAAACACAACAGAAAAGAAGATTAGGAAAATGAAAGATGGGCCCACAGAAAAATATCTATACTGAAGCTTGCAAAAAAAAAAAAAAAAAAAGATAGGAAAATACAGAAAAGAGTGCAAGACACAGATAAGACATAGCAAAATGTTCTAACATTCATGTAAATAGAGACTCAGAAGCAAAGAAGAGGCAGGCACATAAGTAATATTTTAAGGTACTGAATGAAAACTTTTCAAAACTGGTGAAAGACATCAAGCAACAAACTCAAGATGGCCTTCAAATCCCATACAGGGTAAATATAAATGGAAACACACCCAGGAACTTTATAGGAAAAGGCTGCTGAAAAGCAAAGAAGAAATAATAAAAATGGCCAGAAAAGAAAAAGATACAAATTTTCAAAGCGACAATCAGAAGACTCTACGTTGACTTTTAAAAAGAAAGGATGGAAGCTAGAAGACAATGGAATGCCACCTTCAAAGCACTAAAAGTAAATGATTGCCAATGTAGAATTCTATATGTAGATTTCTATACACCAATTAAAATATCCTTTAGAGATGGAGGCAAAAAAGAATATTTTCAGAAGAAAACTGCGAGGATTTGTTACAGCAGAGTACATGAAAAGTAATGCCAAAGAGAATTCTCCAGGCAACAGGAAAATGATCCCAAATGAAAGCAAGGTAATGCAGGAAAAATAAGCCATCAGAAGAGTAAATATGTGGGTGAAATTAAATTATTTTTTAAGCATTTAAAAATTATTATTTTTAAATTATTTAAAAACCTTTAAATAATTTAAAATTTAAATATTAAAAAATAATTTAAAATGTCTTACAGGGTTTAAAATATATTTAAAATAAAAATTTCTGATCTGATTACAAGAGCACAGCAGATGGAAAGAGAATAAATGGAGCCAAAAGCTTATAAGGTCTCTACATTGTTGAGGTAATGATACAAGTACAAATTTATATTATATCATATTCTAATGAGTGAAAACTAATTTTGTAATCTCTAGAGAACTCATAAAAGAATGCACATCTAATAAGCTAATAGCAGGGGAAATGGAATAATTAAAAAATACTTGGTAAAAGAAATACTTGGTGAATCCAGTACTATGTTGAATAAAAGTGGTGAGAATGGGCATCCTTATCTTTTTCTTGACCTTAGGGGGAAAGCTCTCTCAATTTTTCCCCATTGAATATAATGTTCACTGTGGGTTTCTTTTTTTTTTTTAATTTTTAATGTTTATTTATCCTTGAGAGAGTGAGAGAGACAGAGAATGAGCAGGGAAGGAGCAGAGCGAGAGAGGGACACAGAATCTGAAACAGGCTTCAGGCTCTAAGCTGTCAGCACAGAGCCCGACACGGGGCTTGAACCCACGAACCGTGAGATCATGACCTGAGCTGAAGTCGGACGCTCAACTGACTGAGCCACCCAGGCGCCTCCACTGTGGGTTTTTCATATGTGGCCTTTGTTGAGGGATTTTTTAAAAAATAGTTTATTATGTTGAGGGCTTTTGTCATGATTGCATATGGTACTTCGTCAAAAGACTTTTCTGCATCTATTGGAAAGATCATATAGTTTTTATTATTTCTCTAATTAATGTAATGCATCATGCTGATTGATTTACAAATACTGAACCACCTTTGAACCTAAGGAATAAATCCCACTTGATTGTGGTGAACAGAATAGAAAACCCAGAAAAAACCCCACAATTATATGATCAATTAATCATCAACATAACAGGAAAGAATATCTAATGGGAAAAAGACACTCTCTGCAATAAATGGTGTTGGGAAAACTGGGTCAGTGACATGCAAAAAATGAAACTGGACCACTTTCTTACACCATAAACAAAAATAAACTCAAAATGGATTCAAGACCTAGGTATGAGACTGAAACCATAAAAATTCTAGAAAAGAGCACAGGCAACGGTGTCTCTGACATCAGCCATAGAACATTTTTCTAGATAAGTGTCCTAAGACCAGGGAAATAAAAGCAAAAATAAGCTATTGGGACTACATCAAAACAAACATCTTCTGCATAACAAAGGAAACAATCAATAAAACCGAAAGGCAATCTACTGAATGGAAGAATATATTTGCAAATGACATATCCAATAAAGGTTAGTATACAAAATATATAAAGAACTGATACAACTCAGTTCCCAAAAACAAATTAATTCAATAAAAAATGGGAAAAAGACATGAACAGACATTTCTCCAAAGAAGACATCCAGACAGCCAACAGACACGTGAAAAGATGCTCAACAACACTCATCATCAGGGAAATGCAAATCAAAACTACAATGAGATGTCACCTCACACCTGTTAGAATGGCTGAAATAAAAACACAAAACAACAAGTGTTGGCAAGGATGTGGAGAAAAGGAACACTCTTGCACTATTGGTGGGTATACAAACTGGTGCGGCCACTGTGGAAAATGATATGGAGGCTCCTCGAAATGTTAAAAATAGAATTTCCCTATGATCCGGTGATCACACTATTGGGTATTTACCCTCAAAATACAAAAACACTCGTTCAAAGAGATATATGCACCCATATGTTTATAACAGCATTATTTACAATAGCCAACTTATGGAAGTAGCTCAAGTGTCCATCAATAGATGAATGCATAAGGAAGATATGATATCTATACAATGGGATATTATTCAGCCATAAAAAAGAATGAAATCTTACAATTTGCAAGATGGATGGATGCTAGACAGTATAATGCTAAGTGAAATAATTCAAAGAAAGACAAATATTACATTGTTTTCACTCATATGTGGAATTTAAGAAACAAAACAAACGAGCAAAGGAAAAAGAGAGAGAGAGAGAGGAAAACCAAGAAACAAGAATCTTAACTATAGAGAACTGATGGTTACCAGAGAGGAGGTGGGTAGGGGGATGAGTTAAATAGATGATGGGGATTAAGGAATGCATTTGCTGTGATAAGCACTGGGTGATGTATAGGGCTGTTGAATCACTATATTGTATACCTGAAACTAATATAACATTATATGTTAACTATATTGGAATTAAAAATTTTAAATACTTGGTAAATCCAAAAACAAAACAAGGCAAAGGAGCCAAAGAAGGTGCAGAACATGTAAAAAGCAAAGAGGAAGATCGTAAACTTAAACCCAACTATATCAGTAATTACATTAAATGTAAATGAACTAAATACTCCAATTAAAAGACAAAGATTTTCAGACTGATACCAAAACAAAAATCTAAATATAAACTTTAAAAAGTTTTTTAAATATTTTTTTGAAAGATAGACAGAGCATGAGCTGGGGAGGGGGAGAGAGAGGGAGACACAGAATCCAAAGCAGGCTCCATTCTCTGAGCTTTCAGCACAGCACCTGATGCAGTGCTTGAACTCATAAACCGTGAGATCATGACCCAAGCCAAAGTCAGACGCTCAACCAACTGAGCCACCCAGGTGCCCCTAAATATTTACTTCTTAGGAGATTCATTTTAAGTAAAAAAATGTAGGAAAGTTGAAAGTAAAGACATGGAAAAATATCATGCAAACACTAAATTACAGAAAACTGGCATAGTGGCTATACTAATAACAGAAAGTAGACATTAAAGCCAAAAGTATTAACAAAGATTACAAGAGGCATTGTATAAGATGGTCAGTCCAATAGAAAGTTATAATAATCCTAAATTTGTGTGAACCTAAAAATATATGAAGCAAAATTTTATAGTGCTAAATGTTGAAACAGACAAACCCATAATGCAGTATGCAAACAAAAATTTAGTTAAAAGAGATTTGAACTATATGACATAAACTTGATTTAATTCATATATGTAATGTAGAACACTGCACTCAACTTCAGATCACATATTTTTTCACATCCATATGAAATAGTTGGCAAAATTGACCATATTTTAGATCATAAAACAAGTCTCAATAAATGTCAAAGGAATAGAGTCACATTTTTGGTTAGTAGAATTAAGTTGGACTCAAATGACAAAAAGATAACAAGAACATCACTAGATATTTGAAACGTATACAATGAAATGTCTAAATAACTAATAGATCAAAAGAGAAATCACAATTGAAAATATAAAGTATTTTTAACTGAATGAAGATAAAAATATAACATTAAACCTTGTAAGATGCAAGTAAGTATACCTACCGGGAAATTTCCAGCCTAAATACATATTTTGAGGGGAGGATAAAAACTAGAGATCTAAGCAAGTATAACAAACACCAGAAATCAATTAGATAGAAAACAAAACTATAAAACCAAAAGTTGATTCTTTAAAAGATGAATGTGATTGATAAAGCCCTTGCAAGACTGATCAAGAAAACAACAGGAAGAAGGCCTAAATAACAAATACTAGTAATGATAAAAGAGGCATTATTACAGATCTTTTAAGCATAAAAGATAATCAGATGATATTAAAAACAATTTTTGGTCAAAACTAACGCAAAAATTTAGATAAAATGGATAAATTCATTGAAAAGCTTAATGACACTGGCATAAGAAAAATTCTAAACTGTTTACTATGAAAGATATTGAATTTGTAATTAATAACCGATGCACAAAACCCTTCTAAATCCTAGAAAGATTTACCACTGAATTCTTGCAAACATTACTTAATGATTAAGAAATGGCATCATTCTTTCAAAATCTCTCCAAAAATGTAAAAAGATGAACACTTCCAAACTTCTATGAGGCCTGCATCTCCTTGACACCACAGCATTATGAGGATATTAAAACTAAGGAAAAATATCAGGCCAATCTCTTTCATGAACAAGGACACAATATCCTAAACAAAATATTAGCAAATTTCTTCCAATGGTAAGTAAAAAGAATAAACATTATGACCACATTGGGTTTATCCCAGGAAGGCAAGGTTGGGTTTACATATGAACACCAATCAATGTAATTCACCATAATAACATAACGAAGGAGAAAACCATATTAGCCCCTCAGTAGATGCAGAAAAAGTATTTGATAAAATTCAACACTCATTCATAGCTCAAAACTCTTGGAAAACTAAGAATAAAAGAGAATTTTATTAATTTGATAGTTTTTCTACTGAACACCTAGAGCAGTATCATATTTAATAGTAAAATATTAAGAATAATATAAGCATGTCTGCCATCATCTTCTCCACTCAGCATTTTACTGGAGGTAAGTGAATTTAGCAAAATAATTTGATACAAAGTCATATCTGAATACCAAATATATTTTTATATACCAACAAAAATAATTAGATGATGAAACTTAAAAGATATAATTTATCTCTTAAGCTGCCCCTCTGAAGTTGACAGGCATGTGTTCCAGCCCTTCACTTACCTGCAGCCCTGCCAAAGCTAATGGACATACCCGGGCCCTGTGCTCTCCTTCTGTCTCATTCATCTATTGATGGACACTTGAGCTACTTCCATAAGTTGGCTATTGTAAATAATGCTGTTATAAACATATGGGTGCATATATCTCTTTGAACGAGTGTTTTTGTATTTTGAGGGTAAATACCCAATAGTGTGATCACCTGATCATAGGGAAATTCTATTTTTAACATTTCGAGGAGCCTCCATATCATTTTCCACAGTGGCTGCACCAGTTTGTATACCCACCAATAGTGCAAGAGTGTTCCTTTTCTCCACATCCTTGCCAACACTTGTTGTTTTGTGTTTTTATTTCAGCCATTCTAACAGGTGTGAGGTGGCTCAGTTGGTTGGGCATCTGACTTCAGCTCAGGTCATGATCTCGCAGTTCACGAGTTCAAGCCCTGCATCAGACTCTGTTCTGACAGCTCAGAGGTTGGAGCCTACTTTGGATTCTATGTCTCCCTCTCTCTCTGTCTCTGGCTCTCTCTAAAATAAATTTTAAAAATAGACACATCGATAAATAGAATAGAACAGAGAGCTTTATTTATGACAAAGTATCCAAGAATATACAATTAGGAAAAGACTGTCTCTTTAATAAATGGTTTTGGGAAAAACTGGACAGCTATATGCAAAAGAATGAAACTAGACCTTGATGTTACACCACACACAAAAATTAACTCAAATGGATTAAAGACTTAAATATAAGACCAGAAACCATAAAACTCCTAGAAGAAAATATAGGCAATGTCTGTGATATTGGTCTTGGCAACATATCTTTGGATTTGACCCTAAAAGCAAAGCCAACAAAAGTAAAAAGAAACAAGGTTCCTCAAAAAATTAAAAATAGAACTACTATATGATCCAGCAAATCCATTTCTAGGAACTTATCTCAAGAAAATGAAAACACTAATTTGAAATGATATATGCAGCCTCATGTTCACTGCAGCATTATTTACAATGACCATGATACAGAAACAATCTAAATGTCCCTCAGTGGATGAATGACTAAAGAAGATGGAGTATATATACACAGTGGAATACTACTCAGTTATAAAAAAGAATGGAATTTTGACATTTACAGCAATATGGATGGACCTTGAAGGCATTATACTGGGTGAAATAAGCCAGACAAAGACTAACACCATATGATTTCACTTATATGTGAAATCTAAACTAAACAAACTAAAATTTATAAAAACAAAAAACAGATTGTTAGTTGCTGGGGGTCCGGTAATGTTGAGGGTTGGGTGGAATTGGTGATGGGAGTCAAGTAGTACAAACTTCCAGTTATAAAACAAATATATCATGGTAATGTACAACATGGTGACAATGGTCAATAGTATTTTATTGCATATTTGAAAGTTTTTAAGAGAGTAAATCTTAAAAGTTCTTATTATAAGCAAAAATTTTTGTAATTTTGTGTGATGATGGTAATTAGATTTATCGTGGTGACTATTTCACAGGGTATAGAAATAAGAATCATTATGTTATACACCTGAAACTAATATAGCATTATATTTCAATTAGGCCTGTCTCTATGTAGAGGGATGTATAATTGAAATATAAGGCTATATTAGTTTCAGGTGTACAATATAATATAATGCTGTATATAATATATATTTTATGTATGTTGTACATTATAATGATATGTATATTTATGTTGTGTATGTATGTATATAACATATATCTATGACTTGAATCAGATTTTAATATCAGATATATTAAAATTTTGTCAATAGTCAAAACACTGTTTACAACTTTGGATTATTTTATTTCATGTACCAAATTATTATATCATGCATTATAAATCCTTAAAAAAGACACATATGTAATTGCATGAAAATCAAGTATTTAGGAATAAATATAATAAGACATATGTAAAATCTCTACATTAATAACTGTACATTACTGGGAGAAATTAAACAAAGCCTAAATAATGGTGTTGATGTTTATGGATTTATGATGTTGATGGATGGGAAGTCTAAATATTGCAATATATTGATTCTACCCAAATTTATCTTTCAATTCAATGAAGTCCCAATTTATTAAAAAATAGGATTTTTAGGGAGATGGAAAGTACAAGCTGATTCCAAAATTTTTATACAAACAGCTAAGACTAATCAAGAAAGTCTTGAAGAACAAAGTTGAAAAATCTATACTACCAGCTATCATGATTTATTATAAAGGTATAGTAATAAAAATACCACGGCATGGATGCAAGGATGGATAAATAAATTGCATTCATCAGAATCGAGAGAGGAGACAGAAACAACCCTAGTGTCGATGTTGACACGAGTATGGGCCAAAGAGTCTTGGTCTCTAGGTTTTACATTTGGTCACTCCTGAATATCAGTAGCCTATGAGGGCAGAGGCTAAATGTTTTTGGTCACCCCTGTGTTCCTAGTAGCACTTACCCAGGGCCTGGCTCAGAAGGAGCACGAGTAGTTCCTACTGAATGAGCATCTATCTGAACAAGCCAGGGAAGAGACCTCTTCCTGGAGAGATTGACCACAAAGATTTATGGGTGGGAGACAGAGCCTGCTTTTCCATTGGAAGGCAACCCCTGGCCCAGGTGGGCATAGGAAACAAAGCCTAGGTGAGGGTCAGATGCAGGGCTGATAGTCCAGTCACCTGTAGATGGAGGCCAAGGGGCAGGTAAGCCACATGCTGTTGGTCAACTTGCTCAAATGATAAATGTCAAAGATGAAGTATGGCTGGTTGATTTTCTTAGCGTGGTCACAGGGTACAAGACAGGGTTCCAGCTGCAGTTCAGGCCGCATACGGCTATGTTGTGCCCTCTCCGCTCTCAGATACAGCCAACAGGGCATGGGTTTTTCCTGGGGCTCCTCAATGTAGCAATACCCCAGGCGTTTCCGCTCACCAGGTTCCCCACAGCGGTTACAGTCTTGCCAGGGCTCTCAGTGGGTGAAGACTAGCACCTGGCCCCTCAGACTCAGGGTCTCATTTTGCAGGGGCTTTTGGCCCAGGCTTTTGTGCGTAACATGCAGGGTGGTGACATCTTGGAAATCAATCTCATACTCTACCACAAGGGCATTGTCATTGTCCTGGCAGTGATAGAGGCCTGTCTGGGAGGGTGGAGGCTTGGTCAGTTGAAGGCTTCCCCCAGGCAGTTTCTTTACATTAGCTACTGAGGAGAGCAGGAAGGGATCTTCCCCTAGAATGGAAGAGAAGTACCAGAGTGCCTTGGGATAGTCACACTGCAAGACGACATCATTGCCTGAGACTAGGGCCTGCTGGCAGAGACTCTTACAGGCACACCTGATTAATATCTGGGCCCACAGAGTGGGGAAAGAAAGGCTAAGCAGCCACAGGGTGGACAACATGGTACCCTGAGGTCACAAAAGGATGCTAGGAACCATCCTGGGCATTGTGAAGTCATCCACAGAACTCGGGCATCAGCCCTGGGCAGTGTAATGAAACTCGGTCTGCTGCACCTCTGCGAGTACACAGAAATCACTGGTCTGTACCATTTCTTTTTTTTTCTTTTTCTTTTTTTTTATTTATTTCTAGGAGAGAGAGAGAGAGACAGCGTGAGCAGGGGAGGGTCAGAGAGAGAGGGAGTCACAGACTCTGAAACAGGCTCCAGGCTCTGAGCTGGCAGTCAGCACAGAGCCCGACGCAGGGCTCGAACCCACGAACCTGGAGATCATGACCTGAGCAAAAGTCGGACGCCCAACCGACTAAGCCACCCGGGCGCCCCTGGTCTGTACCATTTCTAAAATCCACTGAACAAATCCTGCAAGGGCCTTCTGTCTTGTAACTGGGGAGCACTGCTTCATTAGCACCAGGTCTGCTAATTGAGGAGGGGTGGGGGTGCTTTCTAAATCTTTGTTCCCTGTGGCTCCTGTCTCTACAGGGAAATATCTTCTTTTCCATTATCATCCTTGGCTACAGCTGAAGTGACATTGAAAGATGTGCCCTCCTTTCCATATGAATAGTTTTCTTGGCCTGCTTCCTGTCTTCCAAAGTTTGGGACCTGAGGACTTTTATAAGGCTCCAGCCAACTCCATGTGCAAAAAACCCACATCCACAGTTCTGTGCAAGGCGTTCCCCATCTCTCTCCCTCCCTCTCCTTCTCTGTCTCTCTGTCACTGCAGAGGCACCATATCAGGCATCCATGGAGAGCCATATCCTTCATCTCTCTTTCACTGAGCTCTTTTGCCTATCTGGGAGTATCTTTAGGATTTTCTGAGAGTATCTTAATTCATTCAGGATCTTTAACAATGGGTAATGATGATTTAATTAGTGCTGTGCCTTTGATTTTATCTTTGACAAAATCTGAGTGCTAATTGGATGTTGTCTCTGAAAGGCCTCCTCAAATTTTGGCCAAATTTAGTGAACTTTCATGTCTATTCTTCTGTATTCCAACTGCTTCCACGAAAACTGCAAGTTCATTAAGTATATTATTTGCCTTCAAAAGTATCTCAGGCAGGGGCGCCTGAGTGGCTCAGTTGGTTAAGCATCGACTCTTGGTTTTGGCTCAGGTCATGGTCTCATGGTTCATGAGTTTGATTCCTGCATTGGGCTCTGTGCTGACAGTGTGGAGGCTGCTTGGGATTCTCTCTCCTTCTCTCTACCTCTCCCGTGTGCTCTCTCTCTGTCAAAATAGATAAATAAACTTAAAAAAAAAAGTAGCTCAGCCAACAGTAATTACTCAGGGACCCAGGATGATGAAGCAAAACCATCTTAAACATTTCCAGTTTCATATCAGAGGAGGAAAAAAGAGAGCTCTGTAGGATTTCATAACTATAATTAAATGTTCTGGCCTTAAATGACATCTGTCACTTGCTCACAAACCACTGGTCAGAAAGAGTTACATGGTACCACCAATTCACCAATCCAACAAAGGAAATGGAATTCTACTATGCCCAGGAAACATTTACTAGATGGCAGTCAGTGATGATTACCACAGTTGATATTCACCACAAGGAGTGTTCTTTTACATCATAAGGTTAAAATCATTTGCAAAGTCATCCCATCAGATCTCCTAAGGTTCTGTTAGCCAAGATTAGGTCCCATGTGTAGACCCAAACCAATCCCTGAGAAAAAACAGAATTTCCATGATTGGCTTAAGACAATCAGAATTTGTTTTCTAGGACTGGGAAAGTATAACCTCTTCTGACTACAGAAGTCATTGAAGACCAAAAAAAAAAAAAAAAAAAAATCAGGGCTTTGTATACAGGAGAAAGGTGGAATAGAATGCTTTTTTTGGTGGGAGTAATTCTATACTATCTAGAAGATCAAAAGAATGCAGTGTAGCTAAAGAGGCAGTCACTCATATGACCTGGAAGAGGGGGACATTTGGTATTTTGTGGCTTGGACAATGTTCCTGTCATCTCTTTTCAGACATGATTATGGAGTGATCTTGGTTTTGTCTTGGCTTATCACAGTCACAGAGAGGCTTTGTGTGATACTGGCAATCTGTTCAGTTGTTTATGTTCAACAGCATACCATGATTTAGCTGTGATTTAGTTGTGGGCCACCTCTAGTAACACCCACACTATTATTAGTGTCAGGTCAGCTACTAGCTATCAGGGGCTGCTTTTTCTCTTTCCCACACACTTATGGAACTCCAGTGAAGTCTCTTCATGCAACGGAGACCTGATCAAATAGCTTTCTCTTTGCAAACCTGTTTCCTCATTTTCAAAATAGGGATTTTAATGGTTCTGGGTACAAAGGGCGCTTATGAAGATTTGATGAGATGTTGTAAATAAAATGCTCAGCCAGTGTTGTTATTGGGGACGTGTGCAATAAGGACCTTGTCCTCTAAATATCAAGGTTCTGTGTTCTGATTGCAGATTACTACTTCTGATCACAAAAGTGCAGACACAGAGGAAGGCCACTATTGTTTTGACCCCTGCTGGCTGAAGTGGCTTCCAGGAAATTTAAAAGGACAGCCTCTGGGTTTTCTCCCTTTTTCCCCCTTTTGGAAGCCAGACATTTATGGATTAGGACATTTACAAGCAACCATACATACATAATGTGTGGGGAATTTAGAAAGTCATTGCATAAGTCCAGGGAAAAATGCAAACTCAGAAAAGATCTGAGATGATCCTAACCCTCCACTTCAGGCTGATCCCCAGCAAAGAGATACTTTAAAACAACTACCAGGAAGCCCTGGAAGGGGGAAATATGATTTCCAGAGTTACCACATAATAAGATTCAAATGTCTCCTTTAAACAAAAAAATCATAAGGCATAATGAAACAGAAAAGTGCTGCCCATTCAGTGAAAAAAAAAAATATATCCAAGGATGCCCACGTGGCAGACATACTAGACAAAGACAAATAGTCTTAAAATAGCTTAAGAAGACATGGTGAAAGACTGAGAAATGATGTATGAACAAAATGAGAATATCAATAGGGAGATCAAAAATATTAAAAAAAGAAATCCCAGAGCTGAAAAATACAATTACTGAGATGAAAAATTCATTTGAGGAGTTCGAAACAGATGTGGGGAGGCAGAAGACAAAATTGTGAACTTGAAGATAGGACAACTGATAGTTTTGAGTCTGAGGAACAGAAGGAAAAAAGACTGAAGAAGAGTGAACAGAACCTAAGGGACCCATGAAACACCATCGTGCAGACCTACATATATATTGTTGGAGTCCCAGAAGAAGAGAGAGAGAAAGCTGCTACAAAACTACATTTGAAGAAATATTGGCCAGAAACCTCCCAAGTTTTAAGAAAGACATGAATCTATAAATCAAAGGAGCTCACCACACTTCAACAGAAATAACCCCAGAAGACCCACACCAAGACACATTGTAATCAAACTGGTAAAAGCCAAAGAGAAAGAGACAATCTTGAAAGTAGCAAGAGAGAAGCAACATGTCACATAAAGGGGTCCCCAGTAAGAGCTTCAACTGATTTCTTGTTGGAAATCCTGGAAGCCAGAAGGTAATTGGTTGAAATGTTCAAAGTGCTGAGAGAAAAGACTGTTTTTCAACAGGAATTCTATAACTATCAAAATTATCTTGCAACAGTGAGGAAATTAAAGCATGCCCAGATAAGCAAAAGCTGAGAGATTTTGTTGCCATTAGACTTGCCCTGAAAGAAATGATAAAGGGAGTCCTCCCGATTGAAATGAAAGGATGCTGGACAGTAACAGGAGCCATAGGAAGAAATAAAGATCTCCAGCGAAGTAAATAAGTGGGCAATTATTAAAGCTAGTATTATTGTATTAAAATCCACATTTATTTGTTCACATGACTTAGAAGAAAATCCATAAAAATAATTATTCATCTTTGCTATTGGGAAAATACTTTATAAAGATGTAATCTGAGACACCAATAGTGGAAGGAGGTGATAGATATGTAGAGGAGCACAGTTTTTATATGACATTGAAGTTAAGCTGGTATAAATTCAAACTGAAGTGTTATAACTTCAGGGGGTTTCATAAATAATGTAATTCTCAGGGTTACTATAGAATATATACAATTGGAAATGAGAAGGGAGTCAGAACATTTTATTATAAAAACATTAACTAAACACAGAAGAAGGCAGTAATGGAGTAGATGAGGGGCCAAAAAAAGGCTTTGAGGCATACAGAAAACAAACAGCAAAGTGGCAAAAATAAGTCCCTCCTCATCAAAAATTTCTTTATATCAAAAGTCGGAGATTGGTGGAATAGATAAAGAAAACATGATCCAACCATAGGCTGTCTATAAGAGACTCACTTTAGATTCAAAGACACAAATAGGATGAAAGGGACAGGATAGAAAAGGATATTCCATGCAAATCGTAACCAAAAGAGTGTTGGAATGACTATGTTAATATCAAATAGACATCAAATTGAAATAGGTTTCAAAGGACAAAGTAAGACAGTATATATTAATAAAAGTTTCAACACAGCAAGAAGTCATAACCAATACAAACATTTATACACTTTGAAAATGAAGGAAATGTGGACAGAACTGCATAGAGAAATAATTCTACAATAATAGTTACAGCCTTCAATATTCCACTTTCAATAATGGATAGAACAAACAGGTAATAAGTAAAGAATGAAAGACTTGAACAACACAATAAAAGTAGCACTGACTGACATATAGAGAACACTCTACCCAACAACAAAATACAAGTACACATGGGACATTTCCCAGGATATACCATATGTTAGGACACCAAATGAATCTCAGTAGATTAAAAAAAAAAACATATCATACACACTATCAACTCTGGTCACCATGAGATTCAGTAAGAAATCAATAACAGAAAGGAAAATGGAAAATTTACAACTGTGGAAAATATATACTCTAAAAACAGTAATTTAAAAAAAATCTCAAGGGAAATTAGAAAATACTTAAGGATAAATGAAAATGCAATATACCAAAACTTGTGGGATGCAGGAAAAGCATAGCTCAGAGAGAAATTTATAGCTTTTAATGGCTATCTTTAAAAAAAAAAATGCCTCAAATTAGTAACCTAACTTTACACCTTAAGGAACCAGAAAAAGAAGAGCAAACTAAACTAGCAGAAGGAAGGAAATAATGAAAAGCAGACCAGAATTAAATAAAAGACAGAAGTGGGGGGTAGAAAAGCAATGAAACCAAAAGTTTTTTTTTTTTTTTT